>NC_069502.1:725928074-726033074 GCF_027579735.1 Bombina bombina | reverse complement strand
TATTAAAGTATTTACAAATAGTTCCTTTGCCTTTTTTGTTATTTGAAATAGCTGTTTTTTTCTTGTTGAAACTGCCACCTTTACTAAAAATTGCTGTTGTGTTGTAATTGGTACAGAAAAGCTACGCAAACAAGAAAATAGGAATATATTAGACTCACAGTGAGGTTTGAGAAAAATAGGTACTAAAATGTTAATTTTTAATTGTGCTTTCCACGTTTTTGATTATAGAGAGATAAGATTAGAAAGTTATTGTGCGCATAGAGTGATAAGTTAAAAAGATCTGATTTCCCTTGAATCTTAGCCAATTTTAATTGGTTGTGGTTTCAGGGAGCATCCATTTCCTAAATGTAGCCACCAATCAGCAAGGGCTACCCATGGTGCTGAACCAAAAATGGGCTGGCTCGTAAGCTTACAATACTGATTTTTCAAATAAAGATTCAAAGAGAACGAAGAAAAATTGATAATAGGAGTAAATTAGAAAGTTGCTTAAATTGCATGCTCTATCTGAATCATTAAAGGAAAAAAATGGGTTCAGTATCCCTTTAATTAAATTAAACACTTAATAAATGCTAGAAAGAATAATGCATTCAAAGAAAAAAATAGTCTGGCACTAACATGCAGATGTATGTTTTAAAGTTTTATTGGTTGTTTAAATATTGACAAAATAAGTGTAAATTTTTAGTGCCTATAAAGCAATGGGCACTGCCATGTTGTAACTTAGGTTACCTTCTCTGCTGTGGCCAAATAGAGACAGTTATAAATAGGTCACTAGAGTGTGCAGCCAATAGCTGTGTGGAATATAACAGGGTTCTGCACTTCCATTTCTAACAGTAACTGAAAACCTCAAAATTTTCAGAATGAAATTACAGGAAAAGGGGACAAAATAAATAATAAGTATGTTGCAAAGTTTTATATTCATACAGTTTATCATTTTATATTACCATCTCAACGTGTTTAATGTCCCTTTAAGATTACGCACATGCACCATAAATTCTTATACCTCAGTATGCAGTTACATAGCAGTCTGTAAAGGTATAGTTTGGTTTGATATTCTGGTCTGTGGTTATCATATCCCCCCACCCCTTGTTGTTGCCCACTGAATATAGCTTTACAGGCACAGTTGATGTAACTCTGTAATATGCAAACCAACTGTAGCTGGTACTTTCTAAGTGATCCTGGGCACAGAAAATAATTTGTAATAAATCCACAAAATATTGGTTATTTAGCTGTTCTAGGGGTGGAATCCAGGTTAGCGCATACGTTATCTTTAACAAAAATCTCTTGAACTGTTATGTATGTTATCTGGAGCCTTAAAGAGACAGTAAACACTTTGCAATTGCAGTCTTCCAACATATCAGCAAAGTCTGAACATTATAAGCACATGTTTGCTGCATTTGTTTTTCAATGGTAAAACTCCACTCACTACTGTCCTAAGTTGAAAGAGACATTCCAAACTTGAACCTAAAAATGTCAGGGTTTGCCACTATCATTATGTTAACAAAATCGCTGTTGTTGGCTTCAACAGAAATGATAAGCTAACAAACTGCAAATTGGGGAGACATATGCAGTAAGGTTAGGCTTGTAAAATCTGTCATGTGCTCTTTACTTACCTTACTATGCATAATGAAGTGATTGCAAACTCTGATAATTTAAAAGTAGTAATTTAAAAATATGTTTGTTTTTATTGTAACCTTCCTTCAGAAATCTTTTTTTTTACTGTACCCAGTGCCGTACGGCAGTGCCATATGGCATGCAATGTAATTGGATGGCACACTAAAGAAAAAGACAGCAGTCTAGTGAGGCATATCTTTCGAACCGAGCATAAAAAGTACCAACTAGTGAATGAAGGTTGCAATAAAATTTAACATATATTTTTAAATTACTACTGTTAAATTATCAGAGTTTATCACATTAAGGGCTCCATGTACTAAGAGGCGGGCGGACAGCTTCTTAACTCGCGAAGCTGTCCGCCCACCTCCGCTACACACGGGCAGCGGATCTATTGATCCGCTTGCCCGTATGTATCATTACACACTCAGCGGAGTGTGTAATGCCCGCCCCTTCAGTTGCGCGACCAATCACGCGACTGAAGGGGCTGTCAATCACCGAGAGCGAGCGTGCTCTCGGTGATTTTGCTTCGGCATATGCGAACCTGCCCCGCAAAGGCTCCGGAGCAGCTTTCGCTGCTTCGTACATGGAGCCCTAAGCATTTAATATTGTAATCTCAAAGTGTTTACCATTCCTTTAACTGTACCCTTTTAATAACAATATTGAGAGTGTGCCATTATCTCTCAAATAAAATTGAAATAAATCTTACATATTTATGCTTCCAACAGAATCCTTAATCGTATTGGACCTGGATTTTTATCATTTATAGCTAGCTCTTCATTTTCTTACAACATTGTTGTGGATATATCCTAGGCCTGACTCTTCAAACATTAAGCACAGCAATGTGAGGCAGGCAAGATAAAATTCACTGCTGTTTCTGTCTCAGTGTATATAGAATAAGTATATATATGTTTGTGTCTCAGTGTATATAGAATAAGTATATATATGTTTCTGTTTGAATAAGTTAAATACTTATAATAGTAGACTACACTGAGTCTAAAAAAATGAACTCAATATTTTTCAGTATTTTTTTTTTTATCATGACTGGATATGTGGGAATTATTCACACAGTCAGCAGCAGATCAGGCCAGTTCTCATGTCAGAGCAGAGCTGTTGTGTTGAGATTTACCAAACAATATAAAAAATGCAATTTGTCACGAATACATGGAGATGCAAATCCATGATCTGTAGTCTTATGTGACTTCATTTGTATATGTCAGACCAAAGATATAGTTGAACAAGAAAAAGAAGTAGCTTTAGGCACACACCTATCTATGTATAAAACATATCTAGATTGTAAGTTCCCATAGGAATAGGGCCCTCATTTCCCCCTGTATTTGTCTGTAAAAGTTTGTCTTTTATTGTATTCTTTCTCCGTTGTACTTTTATCCTTGTACCCATGGGCAGCGCTGCGGAATCTGTTGGCGCTTTATAAATAAAGAATAATAATAATAAATTAAAACATAATTCTGTTGTTCTGGGTCTCTGTCCATGAGGAAGAACTCAGCAGTAGGAGTGACAGCAGAAGCTGCAAGACACTACATTCAATTGATCACCTCTGCTGTTTCTAAAACTGCAGGAAGTGAAAAATGGCAGCAGCCAAATTGAAAAACTACACATGCAAAATGACATGTAATAAAACACTCTACTTTGTGTACCCTAGAAAATGCGTATTATCATTTTATTTCTTTCTAACTATCTATCTGTCTATCTATCTGTCTGTCTATATATCTATCTGCCTGTCTGTCTATCGTCTATATATCGATCTGTCTGTCTGTCTTTCTAAATATGATAAAAAGGATAAAACCCAGAAATGTGTAAAAAAAAATTTTTTATTCAAAATGACAGTTAAAGGGCCATTAAATACTAACTACGTTTCATGCACTTCCTTCTAATTATGGGTGCTGCCATTTTGAAACCTAGGTTACACTGAAGGTATCTGAAGGAGAGTTGTTGCGCACTTACAAACATACAAGCACTGGAATGCAGTGAAAATTTGTTTTCATCATGGTAGCACCCATGACTAAAGGGAGATTGGGAATAACCTCAATACTATGGCCTCTATTTAAAAGTCTGGCGGACCTGATCCGACAGCGCGGATCAGGTCCGCCAGACCTCGCTGAATGCAGAGAGCAATACGCTCTCCGTATTCAGCATTGCACCAACAGCTCACAAGAGCTGCTGGTGCAACGCCGCCCCCTGCAGACTCGCGGCCAATGGGCCACCAGCAGGGAGGTGTCAATCAACTCGATCGGGTTAATTTCCGGCGATGTCTGTCCGCCTGGTCAGAGCAGGAGGACAAGTTATGGAGCAGCGGTCTTTGTGACCGCTGCTTAGGGTTGCCACCTGCCCCGGTTTCACTGGGACAGTCCCGGTCTGAGGCTCTGTGTCCCGGAACTAGCCTCAAATGCCCCGGGCTAAGCGCTCCCCTGGCGCAGCAGTGAGCAGACTTTATAAAAAATTAGCTGGCTAGAGGAGCGCTTAGCCCGGGGGTTACAGGAGCGAGCTGATCAGCCAGCAGCATGTGAGGATTCCTCTGTTAACAGCATGAGCACAGTGCACTATTTGTAAACTTTTTATTTCAGTGACTCTGCTACTACAAAACGTATAGGAGGGAGGGACTCAGGAGGGACTCTGCAGGAGAGAGTGAGGAGATTGGTGTGGGAGGTGGGAAGAGGGTCGAGGGAGTCGTCACATCCGGCTACAGGCTGCAGCTGAGAGCGGCAGAGAGAGCCTCGAAGCAGGTGTTGGTGCGGTGGCCGCTCGGCAGGCTGTCTCTCTGTCTGCCGAAAAATGGCGTTGTTACCTTCATGGTACCACCTCCCGTCGACTGTGCAGCAGCCTTCCTAAGCCAACAAGTGCAGAGCAGCCACAGACTCAGAGAAACTGTGAGTAATACTTGGCTGTGTCTGCTGTTTTTAAATTCAAATTGGTATGGTAATTTTTTTTTTGTGGGGGCTGCCTTAATTATGTGTAAATATAATATAATATATATATATATATATATATATATATATATATATATATATATATATATATATATATATATAATATTATATATATATATATATATATATATATATATATATATATATATAATATTATATATATATATATATATATATATATATATACATATAAATTTGTGGACAAAGTGCACTCCAAGCTTATCAGTCAAATGCCTTGGGTGCAGCAAACAGTATGTATAAGCAAGTAGAAGAAAGTGCACTCTAAAGGACTTACTTGTTGATCCACTTTATTGTGAACGTTTTCGAGCCTGACCGGCTCGTCCTCAGACAGACAAAACAACAACAATTGCATTTCCCACCACCAGGACTTAAATACCCAACCGTAATTACGTGGATCAACAAGTAAGTCCTTTGGAGTGCACTTTCTTCTACTTGCTTATATATACATATATAATATATATATACACTGCTCAAAAAAATAAAGGGAACACTTAAACAGCACAATGTAACTCCAAGTCAATCACACTTCTGTGAAATCAAACTGTCCACTTAGGAAGCAACACTGAGTGACAATCAATTTCACATGCTGTTGTGCAAATGGGATAGACAACAGGTGGAAATTATAGGCAATAAGCAAGACACCCCCAATAAAGAAGTGGTTCTGCAGGTGGTGACCACAGACCACTTCTCAGTTCCTATGCTTTCTGGCTGATGTTTTGGTCACTTTTGAATGCTGGCGGTGCTTCCATTCTAGTGGTAGCATGAGATGGAGTCTACAACCCACACAAGTGGCTCAGGTAGTGCAGCTCATCTAGGATGGCACATCAATGCGAGCTGTGGCAAGAAGGTTTGCTGCGTCTGTCAGCGTAGTGTCATGTAGGCTCTACCATTAGACAGGCCAGTACATCAGGAGACATGGAGGAGGCCGTAGGAGGGCAACAACCCAGCAGTAGGACTGTTACCTCTGCCTTTGTGCAAGGAGGAACAGGAGGAACACTGCCAGAGCCCTGCAAAATGACCTCCAGCAGGCCACAAATGTGCATATGTCTGCTAAAATGGTCAGAAACAGACTCCATGAGGGTGGTATGAGGGCCCGACGTCCACAGGTGGGGGTTGTGCTTACAGCCCAACACCGTGCAGGACGTTTGGCATTTGCCAAAGAACACCAAGATTGGCAAATTCGCCACTGGCACCCTGTGCTCTTCACAGATGAAAGCAGGTTCACACTGAGCACATGTGACAGACGTGACAAAGTCTGGAGACGCAGTAGAGAACGTTCTGCTGCCTGCAACATCCTCCAGCATGACTGGTTTGACAGTGGGTCAGTAATGGTGTGGGGCCGCACAGCCCTCCATGTGCTCGCCAGAGGTAGCCTGACTGCCATTAGATATCGAGATGAGATCCTCAGACCCCTTGTGAGACCATATGCTGGTGTGGTTGACCCTGGGTTCTTCCTAATGCAAGACAATGCTAGACCTCATGTGGCTGGAGTGTGTCAGCAGTTCCTGCAAGACGAAGGCATTAATGCTATGGACTGGCCCGCCCGTTCCCCAGACCTGAATGCAATTGAGCACATCTGGGACATCTTGTCTCGTTCCATCCACCAACTTTACGTTGCACCACAGACTGTCCAGGAGTTGGCGGATGCTTTAGTCCACGCCTGAGAGGAGATCCCTCAGGAGACCATCTGCCACCTCATCAGGAGCATGCACAGGCATTGTAGGGAGGTCATACAGGCACGTGGAGGCCACACACACTACTGAGCCTCATTTTGACTTGTTTTAAGGACATTACATCAAAGTTGGATCAGCCTGTAGTGTGTTTTTCCACTTTAATTTTGAGTGCAACTCCAAATCCAGACCTCCATGGGTGGAAAAATTTGATTTCCATTTTTTAATTTTTGTGTGATTTTGTTGTCAGCACATTCAACTATGTAAAGAACAAAGTATTTCATTAGAATATTTAATTCATTCAGATCTAGGATGTGTTATTTTAGTGTTCCCTTTATATTTTTGAGCAGTGTATATAAATAATATATATATATATATATATATATAATATTATATAATATATAATATATATATATATATATATATATATATAATATATATATATATAAAAATGTATTTCATAATGAATTTGAGGCTGTGAGAAGCCACGCCCCCAAACCCCACCCCAAGCCACACCCTCTACACGCCCACTTAAAAAGTGTCCAGGAATTTTCTGGGCAAAAGGTGGCAACCCTACCGCTGCTTCATAACTGCTGTTTCTGGCAAGTCTGAAGACTCGCCAGAAACACAGGCCGTCAGATAGATAGGTCCCCATGTATTTAGTATTTAATACATAAAGATTAATTTAAATGTTTGCAAAAACACCCACAAAAATCTACAAAAAGAACATATTTAGTAAATATTTAAAGGGACATAAAAGAACTATAATATAAATGTACTAGAGCATTTTATCATTGCTCTATTGTTTCAACAAAACAAAATTTCAAAGATTTGTGTAATGTAAAGTATTCGTGATTTTTGTTTTGCTGTAATTACATACTTCCTCATAACATTTTACAGGTGCATGAAAATTTTGCCCCCAGTAACCTTGCTCCCATTTTAGCAACTTGGTAGTTTTGTGAGGAACAATAGCACCTCAAAGTGTATGTTCCTTAGCATTTTTTAAACCTGAAGGTAAATTTATTTTACAACAACAACAACAAAAATAATTTACATCTATAGCAGACTCCTATGTTTGGCAGACTAATATATTTTTTCTATTTAGGTTGAAGGAATATCTTGTTTATAAAACAATATGTTCTTTATTGCTTTCATATATCATAGTTCAGGATTATAAATATTTAATTTCATAATTAAAGGTACCTTTTGTATATAAAATATAAGATTAGACATCATTCTTAAAGATTAATACGATTTTATTGAATATGTGTGTTTGTTACGTAAAAAAACAAAAACATTTTATAATACTAGTTATAAAGTATATTCTGACTCTCATTCCATCAACCATAGCATATGGCAATTTGAAATTTATTAATGGTCTCAGTGTAAACTGAACTCAAATTATGGTTTTCCAGCTCACAATGGCTTCAGTATCACAATTTGTTTTATGTAAAATGATAATATTTGGCTTTGTAAACTGCCAGATGGCGTCTTTATCAGCCAGCCAAAAATTATTAACACCAATAATGTATTCTCAGTCTTGTAGTTTTAATTCCGGCAAATCTGGACAACAATAGTTGGTTTCTTTGGCACTGTAGTATTTTTAAAAGTAATGTTTCAAAATGGCCTCTTGTTATTATCTCAAGGATAACGTTTACCGTATCCCTTTTACTTCAGTAAGAAGTATTAAATTAATAATGTAGTTTTTAATATCACATTGGTTCATATGTGTCTGAAACCCTACTTAAGGGTTCACAAAAAAGTTGTTTATGGTTTGCTAAAAGTCCAACACAAGTAAAGGTTAACATACCAATGTTGTGTCTACTGACTCCATAGATTTTGCACTACTTTCCTTTTTATTTCTCCTCTAATATCTGATTTGCTTGTCACTCATTTCCCCATTGATTTTCCTTCCCGTCATAGATATTTTGATGGGTATTTCTTCAATTTTTCCTGTTATTTACTTATTCTGTTTTCTTTCTTTCTACACTTATTATCTTTCTCACTTCCTTTTCTTGTTCCTCTCTTTTCTTTGTCACCTTCTTTTTTATGCCTCTGGTGGACAGTATTGAAATTACAGCTATCAGTATGTAGAACAAATATCAAGGATTGAAATTCCTTTGGAATAATATTATCCCACTGTGACTGTTTCCATATATACACATAAGTAGTTCAAAGTATGTATTATAAGTGCCACCACCTAAAGGTATTCATAGTGTCACCTAATTCCTGTTGTATTTAAGAGCCTCAGCAAGCATCATCCCTTCTCACATTAACAACAATATATATTCATATCTTCTGAAACCTATGATAAGCATTAGGGACCCACTATACTTACCCACTCACTCTACTATATTATGCTTTCTCTTAATTGGGAATAATGAAATGGGAATACATTTACAGTGAATAGCTATAATGTCCATGTTTGTGAACACACAATGCTATGCCATTTAATCACGTTTATTTTGAGTATCCCTTTTAAACTTCCCAGTAACCATTAAGTATAAGGTGTGAAGATACATATATATATATATGTATATATATGCATCTGTATTTATATGTATTCATGTATTTCCGGGTGGAAATGAGCACTGTATATATTATATTATTTTATACTTTATTCTTTGACTACTATTTTATGTATATGTATTTGTTTATATAACTAGTGTTCCACTACAAATTTGAGATCATCACCTATAAGGTGCTGGTTTTTGCAGCATGGAATAACTATATGTTGGTATTGAGCTGTTCTATAGACAAATATATTTATGGAATACAACAGAATAATATGTAAGGTCTATGTTCCCTTAAGTTTAGAGGTTTGATATTTAGGGTATGGGATTATGTAACAAAGTACACCACATTGTTCACCACTGCTATTTTTATTGTTTCACTGTTTTCATTACTTATGCTGTGATTTACACATGCCAAGAACCAAACATAGTATCTGCAGAGTCAACTTAGGTTACAAATATGTTGTACTAAGTGATTTACATGTAAGGGGTTAAAATGTGGGAGAGTGTTTTTGTCCCTCCCCCATGATTAACCAATGACTGTGTAAGACACCTTTTTAAACATGTCCACTGCTTAGTGTCAGCAAGTTTATGATTACGGCATTGCCGAAACTAGTCAGACCAGCCTGCACCTTTTACCTTTGTGCTGTGATGTTTTAATATTGAAAGAATAAAGAATTGGATTTTATGCATTCAAGAATGACTGCCTCCTCTTTTGAATTTACAAGATTTTATTGCTGCAGATTTGTAAGCAGAAATGTATTTTTTGTAAAAAAAAAAAAAAAGGTTAAATAAATAAAAAAAATATATAAAAAAAATCATCCTGTAAGGAAAGGTTCAAATTCCAGTAGAAGAAGCAAAGAAACAAATGGATTTTAAAATGATATTGTTTATTTTTGGTATAAATTTGCAATCAAAATTACATATTAGTAAAACAAGAAAAAAATCTTCATCTTGAAAAAAACAAATTTTTAAAGCGTAATTTTCAGTTCATATTAATACACATTCTATTCATATGATTTCTTTTAAACTGCATACAATAAACTGAAAAGATCTTTCATCTGTGACAATCTACCAAGTTCATTGTATTTCCATAGCAATGGGAGCTTGAAGTGACACAGGGAGAATTTATTGCCTTAAGATTTATTTTCATAAAGGAAGAATGGTTTAGAAGCTGTGAAAGAGCTGCTGAATATAGGCTCATGATGCTTACCATCGATCTTATATTCCAAAAAACCAATCCCTGATATATATCTTCAGGAAAAAAATGAAAGTATATATATATTTTTTTTTTCTCCGTGACAATATGTCTCTATAAACATTTTTGTCAAATTTTAGCAAATCAGTCAAATACACCAGCTGCATGAAGGTTTTTTTTTATTGCTTTGTTGGCAACTCTGTGGGTGATTAGTTGCCAACCAAATAAAAAGTGTAATAATAATTCTCATTTTCAATCAGTTTTCTCATTTATATACAAGGTAGACTTCCAAGTAGAATGATAACATTCACAGTATTATTAATGTTTTTTCCTCATTCAGTAGTCATGGAGAGATATATTAATATTTTGCTACCTGGCCAGATATTCATGAAAATAACTGACTTGTTTTACAGAAGCATTCACTCTGGGAAGATTTTCTGGTTGGGTTAATTTTATAACATTTTAAAGGTGCAGCTTGGCTTCAAACTGTTTTCTTAAACATTAATTTAGTCCTACAATATTATTCATATCTGCAGAAAAGCTTGTTTATGTTTTTTATCTATGCAAAAAAACAAAAACAATTTATATCTATGATAAAACATTCATAAACTTATATATATATTGTTTTACTTAAAATGGGTAGTACACTATATGACCAAAAGTATGTTGATACTCATGCTAATTATTGAGTTCAGGTGTGTCAGCCACATCAGTTGCTTACAGATATATTAAATCCAGCACAAAATCATGAAATCTCCATACGCAAATACTGGCAGTACAATGGGTCAAACTGAATGGCTCAGTGACTTTGCACATGACACTTATAGGATGCCATCTTGGCCACAAATTATTTTGTGAAATGTCTTATCTACTAGATCTGTCCTGGTCAACTGTAAATGCTATTATTGAGAGGTAGAAGCATCTAGATGCAACAGCAGCCAAATAGAAGGCCACACAAACTCACAGAACTGGGCGACCGAGTGCTGAAGTTTGTAGCATACAAAATCACATATCTTTTACATTACCCGCTACAGAGTTCCAAGCTGGCTCTTGGAGCAACATCAGTACAGGAACTTTATGTTGGAATGGGCTTCCAAAGCCGAGCAGCTGTACACAAGTCTCACAACAACATGAATAATGCCAAATGTCAGCTGGAGAGGTGTAAAGTACACCACCACTGGAATGTGGAGAAGTGGAAATATTTTCTTTGTAGTGATGAACTACACTTCACTATCTTGTAGTTTGATGGAAGAATCTGGGTGTGGTGGATGCCAGTAGAAAGCTACCTTTCGGAATACATAGTGTCTACTGTAAAGTTTGGTGGAGGAGAAACAATGGTATGGGACTGTTTTTCAGGGTTTGGGCTAGACCCCTTAGTTCCAGTGAAGGGCTGTTTTAATTCTGCAGGATATAAAGACATTTTAGACAATTGAGTGCTTCCAACTTTGTGGTGATGGTTTGGGAAAGGCCCTTTCTTGTTCCAGCACGACTGTGCCCTTGTGCATAAAGAAGACATGGTTTGATGAATTCGGTGTAGAGGAACTTGAGCACCTACACAGAGCTCTGGCCTCTACCCCATTGAACACCTTTAGGATGAATTTGAACTCAGGTTGTGAGCCAGAACTTCCAACTCATCCAGCATCAGTAGCTGAGATCACAAATTCTCTTTTAGCTGAATGGACACAGATTCTTACAGAAATAGTCCAAAATCTTGGGAAAAGCCTCCCCACAAGATTTGAGGATATTATAGCCCAAAAGGTGGCAGTCAACTTCATATTAAATGGATACTAAACCCAAAATTTCTCTTTCATGATTCAGATAGAGCATGCAATTTTAAGCAACTTTCTAATATACTCCTATTATTAATTGTTCTTCGTTCTCTTGCTAATCATAATCTGGCCCTATGTTTAACCCATTCTATCACAATCCTTTAGAAAAAAATGGTTTATTTATAAAAATCCCAATAGACTTTAATGGTGGCTTTCTGTAGAAAGAAAAAACTAGATACTTTATTTGAAATGAATTATAATCAACCCCATAGTAATCTGAGTTCAGTAATACAAAAATTACTTGGCTGTGATTAATTAAAGCATGTTTGCCTTAGATTGTCCCTTTTAAAGTACATATTTATTGAATAGCCGCACACTCCACTTTTGTTTCCGGTTTCACATAAGCATGTGGCCTATAAAATATAAATTCCTTTAGCAAGCTGAACATCAAGGAAAACTGATCTACCAGACAGTTAGAAATCCATCTCTTATTTCTTAACAAGTTCTGTAGGCAAAATATCAAGACATAACCGTCCCTATTTATTAATCCTTGATTAATAACCATCTGTTCTAAGCATCATTATCTGACAATATTAAAGTAGATGTGTAACAATGTCAAATGTATAATAATGATTGGTGGCCATAAGTAAATTAAACACAAAAGTAAGTTGTGGTCTTCAGAAGATTGAGTTATAGTACATATAACTGTGATATGTTATCATATTGAATGAACAACATTATCAGTTTTATTATGCAATAATAAGTTATGTCAAGTTTTAAAGGAATAGTCTAGTCAAAATTAAATGTACATGATTCAGATAGAGCATGCAATTTTATGCAACTTTCTAATTTACTCCTATTATCATTTTTTCTTCGTTCTCTTGGTATCTTTATTTGAAAAAGCAAGAATGTTAGATTAACCCCTTAATGACAACTGACGTACCAGGTACATCCTGCAAAAACTGTCAGTTAGTGACAATGGATGTACCTGGTACGTTATTTGTCTAATTGAGTGCTGGAAGCGATTGCGATCGATTCCAGCAGCTCTCAGGGTATTGCAGTGATGCCTCCATATTGAAGCATCCTGCAATACCCTTTTACAAGCATCTGATGCAAAGAAAGTCACTTCATGACCCTCTCTGCATCGGACATCGATGGCCATGATCGTTGGTGGGTGGGAGCTGTATTGGGAGGCCGGTGGGCGGCCATCCATGCTAGGAAGGAATAAGAGGGGACGCGGGGGGCACGCACGGATGCGCGCACGTGCACACAGGCGGCGGGTGGGCGCGTGCACGGGGCGGGAGCGGGTGGGAACACTACACTATGAGACATTACTTTGTGAATTAAGTGGTAGTAAGGGGGTACACATTTTAATCTAAGTGATCTGGGAGGGGGTGGGAGGTTGGTTTTTGAAAGAGGGAAGCTACACTACAGAAAAATAAAAAATAAATAAAAAAAGCCAACGTTTTATTGGTAAACTGGGTACTGGCAGACAGCTGCCAGTACCCAAGATGGCGCACTGTAAGTTAAAGAGGGAGGGTAAGAGCTGTTTGGGGGGTGATCAGGGAGGTTGGGGGCTCCTACACAGCAGAATATGTGTTTTTAAAAAACAAACCATAAAAAAACTTTTATTTTAGTACTGGCAGACTTTCTGCCAGTACTTAAGATGGCAGGGACAATTGTGGGGTAGGGGAGGGAAGAGAGATGTTTAGGAGGGATCAGGGGGTCTGATGTGTCAGGTGGGAAGCTGATCTCTGCACGAAACCTAAAATTAACCCTGCAAGCTCCCTACAAGCTACCTAATTAACCCCTTCACTGCTGGGCATAATACACGTGTGGTGCGCAGCAGCATTTAGCGGCCTTCTAATTGCCACAAAGCAACACCAAAGCCATATATGTCTGCTATTTCTGAACAAAGGGGATCCCAGAGAAGCATTTACAAACATTTGTGCCATAATTGCACAAGCTGTTTGTAAACAATTTCAGTGAGAAACCTAAAGTTTGTGAAAAAATCAGTAAAAAAATAAACCATTTTCTTTATTTGATCGCTTTTGGTGGTGAAATGGTGGCATAAAATATACCAAAATTGGCCTAGATCACTACTTTGGGTTGTCTACTACACTACACTAAAGCTAAAATTAACCCTACAAGCTCCCTAATTAACTCCTTCACTGCTGGGCATAATACACGTGTGGTGCGCAGCGGCATTTAGCGGCCTTCTAATTACCAAAAGGCAACGCCAACGCCATATAAGTCTGCTATTTCTGAAAAAATGGGATCCCAGAGAAGCATTTACAACCATTTGTGCCATAATTGCACAAGCTGTTTGTAAATAATTTCAGTGAGAAACCAAAAGTTTGTGACAAAATTTGTGATAAAGTGAACAATTTTTTTTATTTGATCGCATTTGGCGGTGAAATGGTGGCATGAAATATACCAAAATGGGCCTAGATCAATACTTTGGGTTGTCTTCTAAAAAAATATATATACATGTCAATGGATATTCAGGTATTCCTTACAGATATCAGGGTTCCAATGTAACTAGCGCTAATTTTGAAAAAAAAAAAGTGGTTTGGAAATAGCAAAGTGCTACTTGTATTTATTGCCCTATAACTTGCAAAAACAGCAAAGAACATGTAAACATTGGGTATTTCTAAACTCAGGACAAAATTTAGAAACTATTTAGCATGGGTGTTTTTTGGTGGTTGAAAATGTGTAACAGATTTTGGGGGTCAAAGTTATAAAAAGTGTGTTATTTCCATTTTTTCCTCATATTTTATAATTGTTTTTATAGTAAATTATAAGATATGATGAAAATAATGGTATCTTTAGAAAGTTCATTTAATGGCGAGAAAAACGGTATATAATATGTGTGGGTACAGTAAACGAGTAAGAGGGAAATTACAGCTAAACACAAACACTACAGAAATGTAAAAATATCCCTTGTCCTTAAAGTGATTGTAAATTTTGATGCTAAAGTGCCCGGTTTTTAAAACTTTGATTAAAAACAGGAACACTTTAATTCATCAAAATTTTTATTTCACTCCTGTTGTGAAAAAAAACTTACCTTTTAATCTTCACAGCAGCTCCATCTTCCTCCACCCGTTTCAAAGCCTCTTCCTGGGTCTAAAATGAGGCATCCGGCTTCCTCCAATCACAGCAGTGAATCAGACACTGAATCCCCCGGGGGGGGGGGGGAAAGCTGTGATTTGAGGATGACCTATCAATCATTTCTGACATCAGAAATGGCTTGTGAGACTGAAGGAAGCTGGAGCTGCTGTGAAGTTTAAAAGGTAAGTTTTTTTACACAACAGGAGTGAAATGTAAATTTTGATGAATCAAAGTTTTAAAAACCGGGCACTTTAGCATCAAAATTTACATTCACTTTAGGGTAAGAAAATTGAAAAATGGTCTGGTCATTAAAGGGTTAAGAATCGGCACATTTTTGGTTCAGCACCTGGGTAGCACTTGTTAATTGGTAGCTACATTTAGCCACTAAACAGCAAGCACAACCCAGGTTCTGAACCAAAAATGGGCCGGATCCTTAGCTTAGAGTCCTGCTTTTTCAAATAAAGATAGCAAGAGAACAAAGCAAATTTGATAATTGGAGTAAATTAAAAAGTTGCCTAAAATTGCCCACTGTATCTGAATCATGAAAGATTAATTTTGACTAGACTATCCCTTTAATACTGTTTTTTGATATATGGGAGGTCAATTCCTGTTATTGAGGGTTACAAATGGGATAGGATTTTGGGATTTCCTGTGTGCATGTAGATGCATTTATAAATGTTCTAACAATTGTAGCTGAATACGCTTTACCAATTGTTTCCACTACTAGTTGATCATATAATCAGTATTTAATATATAACTTTTACTGTTGGTACTATCTGATAATCTCATTCCAAAAACTCAAAAAATAAAGATCACTTTGAGGCTGTTTACTTAAAGGGTCAGTCTACAATATAATTGTTATTGTTTTAAAAGATAGATAATCCCTTTATTACCCTTTCCCCAGTTTTGCATAACCAACACAGTTATATTAATACACTTTTTACCTCTGTGATTGCCTTGTATCTAAGCATCTTCTGACAGCCCCCTGATCACATGACTTTATCTATTATCTATTGACTTGCATTTAGTCCTGTGTTGTGATAACTCTTAAATAACTCCCCGGGCATAAACACATTTTTATCTATATGGCCCACATGAACTAGCAGTCTCCTGTTGTGAAAAGCAAATACAAAAGCATGTGATTAAGAGGCTGTCAATAGAGCCTTTGAAACAGGCAGAAATTTAGATGTTTAAAGGTTATAAAGTATATTGTTCTAACAATGTTGGTTGTGCAAAGCTGGGGAATGGGCAGTAAAGGCACTATCATCTTTTTAAACAGTAGCAATGTGTTTGTAGACTGTCCCTTCAAATAATCATCAGGTTGGAAGGTTGAGGACATGTTTAATATCCTGGTTTAAACTAAGGTGTGCACATGTAGGTGTTGATAAATATAGCATACTCTGTATTTTTTTCACAGGAGCTAGCTAAGACTTTATTTTAATATAGGTCAGATACACCATACTGTGTATTGATGAATCAGCTGCTTAAAATAACATTTCACATTCCAGAAAATATATATGAGTTACGCAGTTAGTAAGTTAGAGAAAAAAATGTATTATTAAGCTGTTTGATAGTTCAAAGTAAAATTTATGAACTATGCTATTTAGGACCAGATCACGAGTGGAGAGCAAATGTTAGTGCGCAAGCGATATCCGGTTCTTTTGTGCGCAGGTTACATTTAGCTGGTATTACAAGTTTAAAGTAAATGTGATATTAACGCTCGTGGGGTAAGTGCGTCCTGAGAACTGTGGTTAACTGTTTTGCGAAACAAAAAAGTGTCACAAAACGCATCAAAAATAGATTACACAGTATACTGACACTTATAATAACACTATCTAATATTTTTTTAAAAAATATTGCACATAAAAGTTATTTGGGCTCAAAGATATGAGGTCTCAGGTGTTAGAAAAAAAAAAGGCAGGCAAAGGGCTTTAAAGGGACATGAAACCCAAAATGTTTCTTTCATGATTCAGATAGAGAATACAATGTTAAACAACATTCTAATTTACTGCTCTTATCTAATTTGCTTCAGTCTTTAGATATCCTTTGTTTGAGAAATAGCAATGCACAAGGGTGTGCCAATCACACAAGGCATCTATATGCAGCCTCCAATCAGTAGCCTATTTAGATATGTTTCTCCAACAAAGGATATTGAAAATACAGCAAGTTAGATAATAGAAGTAAATTGGAAAGTTGTTTAAAATTGGATGCTATTTCTGAATCATGAAATAAAAATGTCCCTTTTACATTGAGATACATACATATACATCTCTAAAGATGGATATGTATGTATTTATGTCTATATATGTGTACAGATGTATTTATTTGTGTGTGTATATATGTATTTACAGACATATATACACATATAACCACATAAATTCATATGTACACATATATTGACTTATATAGAAGTGCATCTGAGCCCTTTGCAGTTAAGTAGAGGAATACATGAAAAATCATATTTATGCAATATTCATATTTTATAAAGTGTTATACTGTGTATTTACTGTAAATGTTTCACATTCCAATGTTCTTCACATAGCAGAATATAAGTATTTATACATATATATATGTGTGTGTGTGTGTGTGTATATCTATACGTATATATAATCATTTGTGTGAGTATATATATATATATATATATATATATATATATAGGTATAAATATATATTGTACCAAAATACCATCAGATATATGTAGAAATATGTATTTGTGAATAAATAGAACATATTCTTCTATGTGCAGAACATTGGAATGTGAAATATTCATATTTTCATGTTGGGTTAGCGCACATAAGAATATGCAATGGAGTTTGCGGGCGAGTGGGGTGTTTTTTCCCATTCTTTCCCCCTATTGACTTCTATGGGGGAATAGGTTATTGCATGCGCAATATTCTAAGTTCGGCTTTTTGTGCAAGTTGGGTTAGTGCGAGCTCGATGCATTTTTTCTTTCAACTCGTATTTCCAACAAAAAGTTTACTTTAGTGAAAGCGCTAAATTGTGCTCCACTTGTAATCTGGCACTTAAAGTGATGTAAAATCCATACTTCATGCTGAAAGTTCCTTTATTTGTTTGAAGCGTTCGCCACACTGAGCTGCTTCGCAGCCAACGACAGAACGCTTTTTTGCTGAGTGGTGAAGTTTCAACCTCTTAGCCAATAGCCATGTGGGCTATCCGGCTTGGCACCAGCTGGCACGCACTGCTATTTGCTATTTGTTCCGATCAGCCAATAGAATGCGAGCTCAATCTGATTGGCTGATTGGATCAGCCAATCGGATTGAACTTGAATCTGATTGGCTGATTCCATCAGCCAATCAGAATTATCCTACCTTAATTCCGATTGGCTGATAGAATCCTATCAGCCAATCGGAATTGAGGGGACGCCATCTTGGATGACGTCCCTTAAAGGAGCAGTCATTCGTCGTAGTCCGTCGGTGAAGAAGGAGGTTCCGCGTCGGCGGAAGGAAGATTCAAGACCCGGCTTGGAAGATGACTTCGCCCGGATAGAAGACCTCTTCAGCGCCTCTTTGAAGATGACATCGGCCGGATCGAAGACTTTTCTTCAACGCCGCCTGGATGATGACTTCATCGGATGGAAGATTTCTTCAGCGCCGCTTGGAGGATTAACTTCTTCCGCTCCGGATGTCCACTTCAGTTCCATCGCTGCTCGGCTGAGTGAAGACAAGGTAGGATGATCTTCAGGGGATTAGTGTTAGGTTTTTGTAAGGGGGGTTTGGGTTAGATTAGGGGTATGTGGGTGGTGGGTTTTAATGTTGGGGGGGTTGTATTTTTCTTTTACAGGCAAAAGAGCTGTTTTCTTTGGGGCATGCCCCCACAAATGGCCCTTTTAAGGGCTGGTAAGGTAAAAGAGCTTTGAACTTTATTTAATTTAGAATAGGGTAGGGCATTTTTTTTATTTTGGGGGGTTTGTTATTTTATTAGGGGGCTTAGATTAGGTGTAAGTAGCTTAAAATTGTTGTAATATTTTTAACATGTTTGTAACTTATTTTTTTATTTTTTGTAACTTAGCTTTTTTTATTTTTTGTACTTTAGTTAGTTTATGTAATTGTATTTAATTGTAGTTATTTGTAGGTAGTTTATTTAATTAATTTAATGATAGTGTAGTATTAGGTTTAATTGTAACTTAAGTTAGGATTTATTTTACAGGTAATTTTGTATTTCTTTTAGCTAGGTAGTTATTAAATAGTTAAAGTGAAGGTAAACTTACCTTTATGTGAAACAGTAATACTATTAGTCCCCCAAAATGAATATGACTTTCATTCATGATTTTTTTAGATTATGAGTCTAAAGTAAGTTTTTGCTGTTTTTATTCCCTTTGTGTTGCTCCGCAATTTCCACCCGTTGATATGTTTTTTTTTTCCTGGGTTCGTCACGTTTTTTTAACAACCAATTGAAAATATGGCCGTTAGGTGCCCGGCAATCTACGTCATCCGCCTCCCGGATGATCTGCGCATGCGCTAAATTTAATGTATTGATCTCGGACTTCACGCGCGCTCCTGTTTCGCCTATGCCTATTGGTGTTATTATGGATTTCCCATAATACGTAATAGGCTTCCTACAGAACGCATGCGCAGTAGTGAGAGATATCGCCGCTTTGCGCATGCGCTGTTCAAGAACGCGCTTTGGAGACACGTATAGAGCGGGTGGGACCGCTCTATACGTCACTGAATAGAAAATTAGGAAATAGAAGTTAGGAGGAGTCAAGATCGGAAGCGTAAGGAATTCTAAAAAAGATTTATAACATAAATAAATAACAAATGGTGGAAAAAAAGTTAGCGATTACTTTATTTAAGTCACGTCAAATTCATTACTGAATTCAGCATATTAAAACTTTACCTTCACTTTAATAACTATTTAATAACTATTCTAACTAGCTAAAATAAATACAAAGTTACCTGTAAAATAAATATAAATCCTAAGATAGCTATAATATAATTATTAATTATATTGTAGCTATCTTAGGGTTTATTTTATAGGTAAGTATTTAGTTTTAAATAGGATTCATTTAGTTAATAAGAGTTAATTTATTTAGATTTATTTAATTAATATTTAAGTTAGGGGGGCGTTAGGGTTAGGGTTAGACTTAGGTTTAGGGGTTAATAATTTTATTACAGTGGCGGCGGCGTAGTGGGGGGCAGGATAGGGGTTAATAAATGTATTATAGGTGGCGACGGTGTAGGGGGGGCAGATTAGGGGTTATTAAATTTATTATAGGTGGCGACGGTGTAGGGGGGGCAGGATAGGGGTTAATACATTTAATATAGGTTGCGGCGGGTTCAGGGAGCGGCGGTTTAGGGGTTAATACATTTATTATAGTTGCGGTGGGCTCCGGGAGCGGTGGTTTAG
This sequence comes from Bombina bombina, assembly GCF_027579735.1. Lineage (NCBI taxonomy): Eukaryota > Metazoa > Chordata > Amphibia > Anura > Bombinatoridae > Bombina > Bombina bombina. Next base: position 726,012,869 of record NC_069502.1, on the reverse strand, counting down.
GGGTTAATAGGTATAGAGTAGCTTGCGGTGGGCTCCGGGAGCGGCGGTTTAGGGGTTAATATGTATAGAGCAGCTTGCGGTGGGCTCCGGGAGCAGCGGTTTAGGGGTTAATAGGTTTAGAGAAGCTTGTGGTGAGCTCCGGGAGCGGCGGTTTAGGGGTTAATAGGTATAGAGTAGCTTGCGGTGGGCTCCGGGAGCGGCGGTTTAGGGGGTAATAACTTTATTTAGTTGCGGCGGTGTAGGGGGTGGACAGATTAGTGGTGTTTAGACTCGGGGTACATGTTAGGGTGTTAGGTGTAGACAGCTCCCATAGGAATCAATGGGATGTCTGTCAGCAGCGAACTTGTACTTTCGCTATGGTCAGACTCCCATTGATTCCTATGGGATCCGCCGCCTCCAGGGGTGGCGGATTGAAAACCAGGTACGCTGGGCCGTAAAAGTGCCGAGCGTACCTGCTAGTTTTTTGATAACTAGCAAAAGTAGTGAGAATGTGCCGCACTTGTGTGCGGAACATCTGGAGTGACGTAAGAATCGATCTGTGTCGGACTGAGTACGGCGGATCGAAGCTTAGTCACAAAATTCTACTTTTGCCGGTCTCGAGCCTTTGATAACTAAGGCGTATCAGCCTCGCCACAAATACGCTGCGGAATTCCAGCGTATTTGAGGTTGACGGCTTGATAACTAGGCCCATATATATATATATATATATATATATATATATATATATATATATATATGTGTGTATAAAATAAAAGAAAGGCACCAGCGCTAAAACATAAGTGATGGTATTTGTATATATCTATCAGTAGATGTACCTAAATATAGTACAAATCAGTAGTATTTATATGGAGTGGATATAAGGGTGTGTGTTTGTACCTTAGATAATTATATCAATATAATGTACACACAATATATACCACAAATATCACAAAATAATTTGTGTAGCCAGAATTAGCGTGCTGCCTAAATATTGACACAGTATACCCCTGTCACTGTAAAAGGTATGGTAAAAAGAGAGATCAATAATGGACAATAGGCGCTCAGCTAAAACAGTTTCTTTTTTAAATAAGATTATATTCCTCTCCAACAGTTTATTAATGGTATTAAAAATAATATTAGTCTTATGCAGATGAAATATTTTTCTTTCTCCCAATTATCACTTCTTAATACAGTATCATGAAGTAAGAATTTCCTGCTTACCAGCTTCTACCCCATCTTATGAGGTAAAGTATTCGCTCTTTAGTGGGTAAAGTTGGTGGTTTCTCTGTGACTTTTTAAGGAGACTTTCCAGATTCCTGGTCCGCTTGTAGATCCCTTTCTTGGGATATCGTTCTGGGATTCAATGGAGATCCTGGACTCTTATTTTCTTTCAGATGGTGGTGAGAAACCTTATGCCCTCAGAAGATCATCCGGGATGCGCAGGAAAAGAAAAGAAAAATATACATAGCGTAACACTGTATATACCAAAATGTATTACGGTATACAACATATGCTTACAATATTCAACCTCAATCCAATATGAGATAAGATAATTGTGTATAAAAGCACCACAGCTTGTTGTAAAGATCTCAGTGCTGCAAAGTCCATTTGGTGGGTGTGTCGTATTTATAGTCACGACTTTAGGTTACAAGAGGACTTGAAGTGTTTAGTTTGAACGGGATAGAGAAATGTCCCCCGTGTGTATATATATATATATATATATATATATATATATATATATATATATATATATATATATATATATATATATATATATATATATAAAAGGTATAATCTGCACCTCTCAAACTAAGGAAATCCCAAAAAAGTAAAAAATATCACATTTTTAATTTAAAGATTTTAAAAATTGTAGAAAAGCCATACAATCAGTAGAATAAAATGTATGGGTAAAATTGAAACCTAATCTACATATAATATTCATATGCTTATCTATGAAAGGCTCTCAACTGTTCCTGTCTAATACATGCCATAAGATGTTCTGCCAGACAATAACTGCCTTCGCGTATGTGATGATGATAATAATTATGCAATGTTAGTCATGCATAGCATATATGAGAAAATACTCAAAAATAATAATTTTCTATTTCTACGTTGCATGCTAATTGTATTTCTCACATCACATGTATACAAAAATAGTGAGAACGTAGCTCATATAAATAGCTACTCGAGTACAGAACTTTTATTTAGCTTTAGTGACAGTTTGCTACAGACTGCCATATCATGACAGCAATTCCAATTATAAATTATACAATATTCTGCTACAACCCCTAATCTCAGTCAGAGATTTTCTGAAATCCATTTAATAAAATATAGTTGTCTTCCTTTTTTTTAAAAAAAGATTTGCAACGTTCTGTTCACTTTATTATAGAGAGCTTCTTTGAAATAAAAAATACATAAATCATACAGATTCTGATATGGTCAATGATAGGTGTGCATTTTATTGCTCTTTTCTTGCACATAGAAAGATGTTTCAGACATTTCAGTGTATACATAGATCTTTGTGAGAGATCTAAAAAATGCACAGCCCTTATTTGTTAGATTTCTTTGTAGTGCAGGAAGCCCTTATCTTTATGAAAGGTTGACAGATGTAACAAGCATTTTTCCATACAAGATGGATACTGTAAAGTTGTCTCATTCACAGCAGATGGTAATTTTTTTTAAGCTTATGCGGGAAAACCATGAATAGCAGAAGTAGCTGACAGTGTTACATAATGTAATGTTAATATTGTTGTTGAATACAGAATGGAAAACTATTTTATGAATTATTTTTGTAGGCTTCTCATATTTTTTTTTTTTTAAGTATAAACTTACTTTAAAGATTATAAGAAAAATAATTGACAGTAATGTAGGTTTATCCAGGAATATATTATTTTATTATATACTACAGATTATAAAGAAATATTTTCTAAATATATATTTATAATTTGAACAGTTTTGTCACAGGTTATGTAATTTATTTCACACAAATGTCCAACCCTATGTCCCTATGTGCACTGGACTGGAATACTGCTAAAACTGGTTCTTATTGCAAAACATTTAACAGGGGGGGGGGGGGATAGAAGTGCAAATGCTTTAATAAACTCTCTTTACTAAGCTGTTTTTTTACCTGTTACCTTAGAGGTTGCAGAGATAAATCACCTCAAGCTCAATAATTTGAGATGATTGACAGGACCTGCAGGGGGCGGTGCTGCACAAGAACTATATTGTACATTGATAACTGAGGGCAGCGGAGGTATAGCGTCCGCTGCCTGCTCACCATGAAGAGAGGCAGACATGTTCCCTAGCTGAGTACATTGTCCATCTGTCTAATGAAAACTTGGGCCAATGTGTTAGAGCATTATATATATATATATATATTTCATTATTGCACTATTGCTAGCACCACTGACAAGCTAGCTCCCAGTAGGACATTGCTTCTATTGAGAGGGCTTTAACTATATAGTAAAGGGACAGTCTAGTCCAAAATAAACTTTCATGATTCAGAAGGGGCATGTCATTTTAAACAATTTTCCAATTTACTTTTATCACCAATTTTGCTTTGTTCTCTTGGTATTCTTAATTGAAAGCAAAACCTAGGAGGTTCATATGCTAATTTCTAAGCCGTTGAAGGCTGCCTCTTCGCTCAGGGCTTTTTGACAGTTTTTCATCACTATAGGGTGTTAGTTCATGTGTTTCATATAGATAACACTGTGCTCACGCATGTGGAGTTCCTATGAGCTAGCACTAATTGGCTACCATGCAAGTCTGTCAAAAGAACTGAAGAAAGGGGGCAGTTTGCAGAGGCTTAGATACAAGGTAATCACAGAGGTAAAAGGTGTATTAAAGGGACATAATACTCATATGCTAAATCACTTGAAACTGATGCAGTATAACTGTAAAAAGCTGACAGGAAAATATCACCTGAGCATCTCTATGTAAAAAAGGAAGATATTTTACCTCACAATCTCCTCAGCTCAGCAGAGTAAGTTCTGTGTAAAAAGTTATACTCAGCTGCTCCCAGCTGCAGGTAAAAAAATTTAAAAAAATGAAGAAATGAACAGCAGCCAATCAGCATCAACAGTTCTGAGGTCATGAACTTTTACTGTGATCTCATGAGATTTGACTTGACTCTCATGAGATTTCATTGTAAACTTCCTTTACCTGATTGGTGAAATAAGATGAGAGTGCACTATGCTCATCCCTTCAGATGTCCCAGGACAGACACACTAAAATGCTGCTTAGAAATCCTTTACAATGGGAGGTGGCTACTGAGGAACTTTTGAGGTAAAATATCTTTCTTTTTTACATAGAGATGTTCAGGAGATATTTTCTAGTCAGCTTTTTACAGCTATGCTGCGTCACTTTCAAGTGTTTAAACATTTGGGTATTATGGCCCATTAATATAACTATGTTGGTTATGCAAAACTAAGGAATGGGTAATAAAGGGATTATCTTCTAAAACAATAACAATTCTGGTGTAGACTGTCCCTTTATCCTCAATTAATAGCAAATGGAAGATACTTAGCATTTTTCTTGCAGCCCTACTGTTATTATTTTTCTGTTATCTATTGCATTCTAGTCTTTCCATACACCTATGCTGTCACAAGATAATAAAAAGGAAAACAAGGCTGAATCTGAAAAAATATTTTCAGAAGGAAAATGCCTTTTTAGGTGATCGACTGAATCACAAAAGAAATCACAAAAGAAAAAAAAATGGGTTCAGTGTCCCTTTAAATTCACAAAGTAAAACATCAAATAATGTGTTTTCAATATAGTACAGGGTGAATTGAGTTTTCAAATGACTCTTTTTGTTGTTTTTTTGCATTTTCCATACAGTCCCAATGTTTTTGGAATTAGGGTTGTGTGTATGTATGTGTATATATATATATATATATATATATATATTTACTGCAAGAATGTACAGTCATAATATACTACATGTGCACTGATTTTTTTATTTAAAGCATGTATGTACCTTTAAAAAAAGAAATAACTTTTTAAAATTCTGTGAATAAATCTAAATTAATCTGAAACATATATTATTTCAACATCACGCCAACATACTTCACAAATACCATCAATATGAAAACATATAAAATACAACTTTTAAGTGTAAATTTCACATTTGTTCTCTACTAAGAATTTTTAATAACTATGAATTGATTTATAAGTGAATTTGAAAGATAATTTAGTTTTTTTTCTTAGTCTTAAATCTATTAATTTACATTAGAAAAGAGAAATAGCCAATCATAATTTGGAGTTAGGTGGTCCATTGTTTATATAATGATCTGTAGCCAGGAGTTATAATCTATGTTGCTCTGTAGATGAGACTTCATACATCTACTCTTTGGAAACAAATAGTTAATGCTAAATGTATTTTGAGTTATGACAAATAGGGCAGATATGCTATGGTTCCTTACCCACATCATACAAATATAATGAAATCTGTACTAAAGAATTCAAATTAGCCTCATGCGGAGATATGCTAAAACCTGTCTTGTTTGTAGCCTAAGATAAAATGTTTTAAATCTGAAACTTCTGATCTAGAAATTTCCTGGATATATGCTCCTTTATTGTCAGGGCTATCCCTGTGAGGACATAACAGATCTAATGTCAGTTAAATCTGAGTGACTGATGTATTTTAACTATGCAGAAAAGAGCCCAGCAGCTTTTACATAAGAATATTTTATAACATTGATTCTGTGATCATGACCTACAAAGTAACATTGTTTCATCAAATACAAAACTGTTTTTTTAAAAAAAAAATAGTTGTTGATATCTATCTATCAATATTTCTATCTATATCTATATATCATCTAACTGTCTGTCTGTCTGTCTTTCTGTCTGTATCTCTATCTATCTATCTATCTATCTATCTATCTATCTATCTATCTATCTATCTATCTATCTATCTATCATCTATCTATCTATCTATCTATCTATCTATCAATCCACACATGTGTTGAGCAAAGCTTTTAAATGGATACTAAACACAATTTTTTTTTCATGATTCAGATAGTGCATGCAATTTTAAGCAACTTTGTAATTTACTTCTATTATCAATTTGTATTCCTTCTCTTGCTATCTTTATTTGAAAAAGCAGGAATGTAAGCCTAGCAGCTGGCCCATTTTTGGTTTAGCACCCTGAATAGCATTGCAAGCGCTACCCAGGTGCTGAACTAAAAATGGGTCGGCTTCTAAACTTACATTCTTGCTTTTCAAATAAAGATTCAAAGAGAACAAAGAAAAATTGATAATAATAGTACATTTGAAAGTTGCTTAAAAGTGCATGCTCTATCTCAATCGTGCAAGAAAAAAAAATTTGGGTTTAGTATCCCTGATCCAATCAGCCAAATGGATTGAGCTAGCATTCTATTGGCTGTTCCAATCAGCATTTCATTGACTGATTGGAACAGCCAATAGAATGCAAGCTCAATCCTATTGGCTGATTGGATCAGCCAATAGGATTGAAGTTCAATCCTTTTGGCTGATCCAAGCACCCAATAAGATTTTTTCTACCTTAATTCCGATTGACTGATAGAATTCCAATCGGAACAGCCAATCGGAATCTAAGGTACGCCATCTTGGATGACGTCATTTAAAGGTTCCTTCATTCGTCGTTAGTCCGTCGGAAGAAGAGGATGCTCCGCGTCGGATGTCTTGAAGATGGACCTGCTCCGCGCCGGAAAGATAAAGATAGAAGATGCCGTCTGGATGAAGACTTCTGGCCATCTGGAGGACCACTTCTGCCGGCTTCGTTGAGGACATCTTGCCGCTTGGATGAAGACTTCTTCCAGTAAGTGAATCTTCGGGGGTTAGTGTTAGGATTTTTTTAAGGGTGTATTGGGTGGGTTTATTTTTTAGGTTAGGGCTTTGGGCCTGCAATAGAGCTAAATGCCCTTTTAAGGGCATGCCCATTCAAATGCCCTTTTCAGGGCAATGGGAGCTCAGGATTTTTTAGTTAGGGTTTTATTTGGGGGGTTGGTTGTGTGGGTGGTGGGTTTTACTGTTGGGGGGGTGTTTGTAATTTTTTTTACAGGTAAAAGAGATGATTTCTTTGGGGCAATGCCCCGCAAAAGTCCCTTTTAAGGGCTATTGGTAGTTTAGTTTAGGCTAGGGTTTTTTTTTTGGGGGGGGGGCTTTTTATTTTGATAGGGCTATTAGATTAGGTGTAATTAGTTTAAATATCTTGTCATTTGTTTTTTATTTTCTGTAATTTACTGTTTTTTTTTGTGATTTAGCTAATTTAATTTAATTTATTTAATTGTATTTAATGTAGGTAATTTATTTAATTTTAGTGTAGTGTTAGGTGTTAGTGTAACTTAGGTTAGGTTTTATTTTACTGGTAACTTTGTATTTATTTTAGCTAGGTAGTTATTAAATAGTTAATAACTATTTAATAACTATTCTACCTAGTTAAAATAAATACAAACTTGCCTGTAAAATAAAAATAAACCCTAAGCTAGATACAATGTAACTATTAGTTATATTGTAGCTAGCTTAGGGTTTATTTTACAGGTAAGTATTTAGTTTTAAATAGGAATTATTTAGTTAATGATAGTAATTTTATTTAGATTTACTTAAATTATATTTCAGTTAGGGGGGTTAGGGTTGCCAGGTGTCCGGTATTTGACCGGACAGTCCGGTATTTCCATTTCTTGTCCGGTAATATTGTTTTAAAAAAACCGGACACAGCCTACAACTCCCACAAGAAAAGTAGGTTAGACTGCGAGATTGGTAGGGGATATTGCACACCTAAAAACTGTTATCCCAAAAGTTTAAAGTAATCTGTAGAATGAGGTGGCGCAATGTGAGTTGCTATCCCCTATGTGATTTGTTTTAAATATATTGATTGGTATTATATATAAATGGGAATTAATTTTCCTTCAATTGAATATTCCTTCAGAAATAAGCACAAATAGACTATGTATATATAAATAATATGAACAATTTATTAAGTTCTAATGGAACAATATATATAGAAATACATAAAAAAGATGCACCGGTGCTATCTATATGGTAAAATTCTAAAATACATGCATAGGATTCGTAAAAACAATTTGATACGATCAAGTTGGTATAAAACACTGACATATACGTTCAAATGCTTGATATAGATGGTGTCAAAGGATAATCTATACGAGCAATGCACTCATTAACCAGTGATTAAGTTAGCTAATTGTCTCTTAGCAAATGATAGTGCAGTAAAAGTTTGCAAGGTGATTTATGGATACAGTGTATCCCGTGTTACCTTACAGTGTATCTGACAGATGACACTTTGTGTTTAAAGGTAGACTTGTCCTAGAGTTCAAACTGAGATCCTTCTAGCGGTCAGTGACCGGTTGTGGTTTGGTGAACAGCCGCTCTGTCTGCGGGGATCCCTTTGGCGTTTATTCCACAGCGGGTTGTCTTTAATACGGTCTGTATTTGACCGTTTAGTTGAAAAATGCTGGGTTTTAAACTTGGATGTCGGTACCTATGGTGCCACGTAAGTTGGTACTTGTTGTCTTCTTCTTGGGTTTGTTCTTCTTTCGGTCAGTGACCGATTGCTGTTAAGGTATAGCTTCTCCTTCTGCCGGGTTGCTTTGCGGTTTAATGCGGGTATAAGTATCTCCGCTATAAAGTTCTTTCTCCGGAAAAAAGGTTATCCTTATTGTTGGGCAAGAGTATGCTGCAAATTATGCATACGCTGGTAGAACTTGCCGGTTTTGCTGGAGGTGGAAGAGTTGGTTTCCACACTGGAAACTGGAAGCACTCCTCTTGTTGTCTGTGTCTTGGTTTGCCACAATCAGTGTGGCTGTAGCTCGGGTATCAACGCGTTTCGGCTTTGCAGCCTTTCTCAAGATACCGGTATGATGGATTCCTGGCTATTTAAAGCCTAATCGTTAACTTTGTTAACTCCTGGAGTGCTGGTGGTAATTACATAGTAGGTGTCAATATTCAAAGGTTCATTACAAATTTTTTTAATAGTCTAACATATAGCATTCAATTTAAAAGATGTTTATAACTTATGTTTTAGGTTATTCACACATACATCGTAAGTTATTGGATTACAGATAATCAAAATAATTTTATTATGTTTAAATCAACTTGCGAGTTTATTCGTGGTTATTTATGTTAAAGGGAATATTCAAACGTCTCTACGTGCCTTGGTATTGTGTTTCCCAATTGTTCTAATTTATTCATAGTAATCAGGTGTCTATTTGATAAATTTTATATAACACAAACTATATATATATAATCTAAAATTAATAAAAATAATAAAAAATTATTAATAATATTATAATTAATAACATAAAAAATATACATAGAAATAAATAAATATTTATTTGTAAAACTTATGTGTTATGATGACACACATGTTATCCATGAGTAATAAAACGTGTGCGGTGAAGCACCAAGTGTACGGATTTTATTTTTACAGGATGGCATTTACATTCATACTAATTTTAAGCAAAAATCATTATTTAACCCAACACAAGAAAAAGGGAGTGCAATTGAAATATTTGAAAAAAAGGTAAAAGAGGATATAGAAAAATTAGAGGAGAAAAAAGATTTAAAATGGAATTTAAGTAAAAAGGAAAACCTAGTTCTAAAAGATCTTAAAGAGAACAAAAACATTATAATCAAACAAGCAGACAAAGGAGGGGGAGTGGTCATAATGGACACTGTCAATTACCTTAAAGAAGCCAACAGATTGTTGGGAGATGAGGTCACATATAAAAAACTAACAGGGAACCCCATTGAACACATGAAAAAGAATCTGGAAAAACTAATTCTTTCAGCAAAAGATCAGGGAATAATAAACAACCACGAAATTAAGTTCTTACTGATAGAATATCCAAGGACACCCGTTTTTTATTTTTTTACCCAAAATTCACAAGGACATTACAAACCCCCCAGGTCGACCTATCATTTCAGGAATAGACTCATTAACATCCAACTTATCACAATACACTGATTACTTCCTTCAAAAATATGTCAGATCAATACCATCACACCTTAAAGACACGAAACACTTCCTCAAAATATTAGAAGATATAGAGTGGAAGGAAAATTACATCTTAGTAACATGTGACGTGAGCTCCCTCTACACGTGCATAGAACACTCTAGAGGACTAAAAGCAACAAGTACATTTTTAGCCAGAGACATGGAAATGTCAAAACCCCAGCAAGAGTTTATATTAGATTGCATGGAATTCATACTAAAAAATAATTATTTCTCCTTTAATGGAAACTATTACCTACAAAAAAGAGGAACAGCTATGGGCACGAGATTCGCACCCAGTTACGCAAATTTGTTTGTGGGTCATTTTGAAGAACTATTTATATCTGGAACCCCGTGGGGTGCGAATCTCGTGCTTTATAAAAGATTTATAGACGACATATTCATCATCTGGAGAGGAGATGAGGAATTACTTGACCAATTTATCTCAGACTTTAATACCAATGATTTTGGGCTAAAATTCACACACGAATACAATAAAACTAAAATTAACTTTTTGGACATTGAAATTGCCATAATACACAATAAAATCACTACTACAACATTTTTCAAGAAAGTAGATGCTAACAGTTATATAGACTACAAAAGCTGTCACCATGAAAGATGGAAAAAGAATGTACCAAAAGGCCAGTTCTCTAGAATAAGGAGGAATTGTACCCAAATAACAGATTATGACAGACAAGCTAAGATCTTACACAACAGATTCATAGAAAAAGGATATCATCCCAAGATGTTATTAGAAACAAACAAACAAGTTAGAGAAATAGATAGAAACAAACTTCTGGCAGACAAGAGCATAACAAATATAGAAGAAAAAGACCCCTATGACATACCCTTCATTACCACCTTCTCTAGTCAACACAAACAGGTTGAGAACATAATAAAAAAACACTGGCATATTGCCAGGAGTGACCCCCTAATAGGTAAGAGACTGAAACAACGACCAGACATAATATTCAAGAAAGCAACTAATCTGAAAAATATCTTAGCCCCCAGTGAGTACAAACATACGACTCAAACTACCCAACTCAACCTTAATAATGAAATACTAACAGGTTTTTTTCCATGTCACGACTGTAAATCGTGTAAACACAGCACCAAAACTAAAACGGTTAAATCCACTGTGACCCATAAAGAAATTAAGATAAATGACATTATAAGGTGCACAGACACCAACATCATATATTTACTACAGTGTTCATGTAAACTTCAATACCTAGGCCAAACGGGCAGGAAATTGAAAGATAGGGTAAGAGAACACATTCTCAGTATCGAAAAAGAAAAAGACAATACGAGACTGTATGCCCATTTCAAACAATTCCATAGAGGCAATCCAAATGAAATGAAATTTTGGGGCATAAGGAAAGTTAAAGCTGATGGTAGAGGAGGAAATTTAGAGAAAAAACTTTTACACCAAGAGGCTAAACTAATATTTGAAATGGGCACCTTGTACCCCAAAGGCCTGAATAGCGAACTAGACCTAAATGCCATCCTGTAAAAATAAAATCCGTACACTTGGTGCTTCACCGCACACGTTTTATTACTCATGGATAACATGTGTGTCATCATAACACATAAGTTTTACAAATAAATATTTATTTATTTCTATGTATATTTTTTATGTTATTAATTATAATATTATTAATAATTTTTTATTATTTTTATTAATTTTAGATTATATATATATAGTTTGTGTTATATAAAATTTATCAAATAGACACCTGATTACTATGAATAAATTAGAACAATTGGGAAACACAATACCAAGGCACGTAGAGACGTTTGAATATTCCCTTTAACATAAATAACCACGAATAAACTCGCAAGTTGATTTAAACATAATAAAATTATTTTGATTATCTGTAATCCAATAACTTACGATGTATGTGTGAATAACCTAAAACATAAGTTATAAACATTTTTTAAATTGAATGCTATATGTTAGACTATTAAAAAAATTTGTAATGAACCTTTGAATATTGACACCTACTATGTAATTACCACCAGCACTCCAGGAGTTAACAAAGTTAACGATTAGGCTTTAAATAGCCAGGAATCCATCATACCGGTATCTTGAGAAAGGCTGCAAAGCCGAAACGCGTTGATACCCGAGCTACAGCCACACTGATTGTGGCAAACCAAGACACAGACAACAAGAGGAGTGCTTCCAGTTTCCAGTGTGGAAACCAACTCTTCCACCTCCAGCAAAACCGGCAAGTTCTACCAGCGTATGCATAATTTGCAGCATACTCTTGCCCAACAATAAGGATAACCTTTTTTCCGGAGAAAGAACTTTATAGCGGAGATACTTATACCCGCATTAAACCGCAAAGCAACCCGGCAGAAGGAGAAGCTATACCTTAACAGCAATCGGTCACTGACCGAAAGAAGAACAAACCCAAGAAGAAGACAACAAGTACCAACTTACGTGGCACCATAGGTACCGACATCCAAGTTTAAAACCCAGCATTTTTCAACTAAACGGTCAAATACAGACCGTATTAAAGACAACCCGCTGTGGAATAAACGCCAAAGGGATCCCCGCAGACAGAGCGGCTGTTCACCAAACCACAACCGGTCACTGACCGCTAGAAGGATCTCAGTTTGAACTCTAGGACAAGTCTACCTTTAAACACAAAGTGTCATCTGTCAGATACACTGTAAGGTAACACGGGATACACTGTATCCATAAATCACCTTGCAAACTTTTACTGCACTATCATTTGCTAAGAGACAATTAGCTAACTTAATCACTGGTTAATGAGTGCATTGCTCGTATAGATTATCCTTTGACACCATCTATATCAAGCATTTGAACGTATATGTCAGTGTTTTATACCAACTTGATCGTATCAAATTGTTTTTACGAATCCTATGCATGTATTTTAGAATTTTACCATATAGATAGCACCGGTGCATCTTTTTTATGTATTTCTATATATATTGTTCCATTAGAACTTAATAAATTGTTCATATTATTTATATATACATAGTCTATTTGTGCTTATTTCTGAAGGAATATTCAATTGAAGGAAAATTAATTCCCATTTATATATAATACCAATCAATATATTTAAAACAAATCACATAGGGGATAGCAACTCACATTGCGCCACCTCATTCTACAGACTACAACTCCCACAATACACTACAGGGCAGTTTTTAGGAAGAACAAATAAGAACACTAGGGTGTGTTAACTGACAGCCAATCAGAAAGAAAAATAGGTCTGACGTCCATCGTATTCACACTGTCACAACCATTGTAAACGTAAGGGCGCGTAACAGACCTTTAATGCACTGAGTAACAGGATAAAGAAACAGGATATCAACAATTTCAATTATTTTTCATCCAAGCTGTTTGCAATCAAACCTTTAAAAGCTGCGTTTTGTATCGCAAGCAGCTGTCAGCTCACACCCGTTGCAGAGGAAAACATATTACACGCACTGTAGTTATCGGTATTACAATGAATTAATCACCACTTATTTTTAGCTAAGCTAAACTACTACTTTGTAAACTATACAAGTAAGTAATAATAACAATAAGCTTAGTAATGAGTTGATTCCTAGGAAAGCCTTGCTCAATATTTTTGTATAAGCCTAATGCACGGACAGTTTATTATTTCATTACTTTATTTTATTAACACTATGATGATAGGGTAAGAGTGTGAGATCATGTGATGCCGGGCCGGCTAGCAGTACACTCCCAGTCTCTGACACACTTCGCACATGCTGTGGATATTAGCAAAACTGGCTGTCACTGTGTTAGACAGCTAAGCTGAGTGACTTTTCCAGTTAAGAAAGCTGCTGCTTTTACTTGCAGGCTGTCAGTGACAGCTAACCTCACCATGAAGTAAGTGTGTATGCTTTAGAAAGAATAAACTTAAAAAGTAATAGTATAACTTATCACACTCAAATTTATTTTTATATATTTAAATATATATATATATATATATATATATATATATACTATAAATATATATTTATTTGGCGGTCCAGTATTTTTTGGAAGGGCAGCTGGCAACCCTAGTTAGGGTTAGAATTAGGTTTAGGGGTTAATACATTTAGAATAGTGGCGGCTATGTTGGGAGCAGCTGATTAGGGGTTAATAAATATAATGTAGGTTGTGGTGATGTCCGTAGCGGAAGATTAGGGGTTAATAATTATAATGTAGGTGGCGGTGATGTTAGGGGCGGCAGATTAGGGGTTAATATTATTTAACTAGTGTTTGCGAGGCAGGAGTGCGGCAGTTTAGGGGTTTATATGTTTATTCTAGTGGCGGTGATGTCCGGAGCGGGAGATCAAGGGTTAAAAATTGTATTATAGTGTTTGTAATGCAGGAGGGCCTCGGTTTAGGGGTTAATAGGTAGTTTATGGGTGTTAGTGTACTTTTTAGCACTTTAGGTATGAGTTTTATGCTACAGGGTTGTAGTGTAAAACTCATAACTACTGACTTTAAAATGCATTAGGAATCTTGATGGGGTAGGGTGTACCGCTCACTCTTTGGCCTCCCAGGACAGACTCGTAATACCGGCGCTATGGAAGTCCCATAGAAAAAGGCCAAAAAAGTGTACAGTACACCTATACCTGCAAGACTCGTAATACCAGCGATAGTGAAAAAGCAACGTTAGGACCTGTTAACGCTGCTTTTTCAGCTAATCGCAAAACTCGTAATCTAGCCATATGATTCTTTTAAAATAGACTAAATCACTTAATGTAAAAATAATTAACTCACTGACTCAAAATAAATATCTAACGCCTAGATTTAGAGTTCTGCGGCCAAAGGGGTGCGTTAGCTACGCTGGCTTTTTTCTGGCCGCACCTTTTAAATACCGCTGGTATTTAGAGTTCACAGAATGGCTGCGTTAGGCTCCAAAAAAGGAGCGTAGAGCATATTTACCGCAACTTCAACTCTCGATACCAGCGGTGCTTACGGACGCGGCCAGCTTAAAAAACGTGCTCGTGCACGATTCCCCCATAGAAAACAATGGGGCTGTTTGAGCTGAAAAAAAACCTAACACCTGCAAAAAAGCCGCGTTCAGCTCCTAACGCAGCCCCATTGTTTGCTATGGGGAAACACTTCCTACGTCTGCACCTAACACTCTAACATGTACCCCGAGTCTAAACACCCCTAACCTTACACTTATTAACCCCTATTCTGCCGCCCCCGCTATCGCTGACACCTGCATATTTTTTTTAACCCCTAATCTGCCGCTCCGTAAACCGCCGCTACTTACATTATCCCTATGTACCCCTAATCTGCTGCCCCTAACACCGCCGACCCCTATATTATATTTATTAACCCCTAATCTGCCCCCCACAACGTCGCCTCCACCTGCCTACACTTATTAACCCCTAATCTGCCGAGCGGATCTCACCGCTACTATAATAAAGTTATTAACCCCTAATCCGCCTCACTCCCGCCTCAATAACCCTATAATAAATAGTATTAACCCCTAATCTGCCCTCCCTAACATCGCCGACACCAAACTTCAAACATTAAGCCCTAATCTGCCGACTGGAGCTCACCGCTATTCTAATAAATGTATTAACCCCTAAAGCTAAGTCTAACCCTAACACCCCCCTAACTTAAATATAATTTAAATCTAACAAAATAAATTAACTCTTATTAAATAAATTATTCCTATTTAAAGCTAAATACTTACCTGTAAAATAAATCCTAATATAGCTACAATATAAATTATAATTATATTATAGCTATTTTAGGATTTATATTTATTTCTCTTGTTAAGTGTATCCAGTCCACGGATCATCCATTACTTATGGGATATTAAGTCCTCCCCAACAGGAAGTGCAAGAGGATTCACCCAGCAGAGCTGCTATATAGCTCCTCCCCTAACTGCCATTACCAGTCATTCTCTTGCACCCAACGAATAGATAGGATGTGTGAGAGGACTGTGGTGATTATACTTAGTTTCATACCTTCAATCAAAAGTTTGTTATTTTATAATAGCACCGGAGTGTGTTATTCCTTCTCTGGTAGAATTTGAAGAAGAATCTACCTGAGTTTTTCTATGATTTTAGCCGGAGTAGTTAAGATCATATTGCTGTTTCTCGGCCATCTGAGGAGAGGTAAACTTCAGATCAGGGGACAGCGGGCAGATTAATCTGCAAAGAGGTATGTAGCAGCTTATTATTTTCTGACAATGGAATTGATGAGAAAATTCTGCCATACCGATATAATGTAAACTCAGCCTTAAATGCAGTAGCAGCAACTGGTATCAGGCTGTCATGTATGTATATTTTACACTTCAGTATTCTGGGGAATGGCACTTCACTGGAATTATACTGTATGCATAAAACTTTAGCCTAATTTGCAGGGACTAGCAACAGGCTTTTTAATAACACTCAATTTATTAATGTTAAACGTTTTTTGCTGGCATGTAAAATCGTTTAATTTTCTGAGGTACTGGGTGAAAAAATGTTTTGGGCACTATTTTTTTCCACTTGGCAGTCGTTTTATTTAATTTATGACAGTTTACTGATCTCTCTCACTGTTATGTGTGAGGGAGAGGGACCTTTTTTGGTGCTTTTGCTACGCATCAAAAAATTCAGTCAGAAGTTTATTGTCTTCCCTGCATGATCCGGTTCATCTCTACAGAACTCAGGGGTCTTCAAAACTTGTTTTGAGGGAGGTAATCACTCACAGCAGAGCTGTGAGATTGTAGTTGACTGTGATACAGAAATAAACGTTTTTTTTTTTGTTTTTTTTTAATTTTTTTTTTTTTTTTTTTCTGCTATCAGGGTTAGTTATCCTTTGCTAATGGGAGCAATCCTTTGCTAAAATTGTGTTTTTTACAAAGATTTGATGCTATAACTTTTCAGTTTATTAATTTTCAACTGTCATAACTTTTTCTGTGCTTCTTATAGGCACAGTACGTTTTCATATTATAGTAAATTACTTGAAAAGTATTTCCAAGTTGCTAGTTTATTTTCTAGTGTGTTAAACATGTCTGATTCAGAGGAAGATATCTGTGCTATATGTGCTAAAGCCAAAGTGGAGCCCAATAGAAATTTATGTACTAACTGTATTGATGCTACTTAAATAAAAGTCAATCTGTACAAATTGAACATATTTCACCAAACAACGAGGGGAGAGTTATGCCGACTAACTCGCCTCACGTGTCAGTACCTGCATCTCCCGCTCGGGAGATGCGCGATATTGTAGCGCCGAGTACATCTGGGCAGCCATTACAAATCACATTACAGGATATGGCTACTGTTATGACTGAAGTTTTGGCTAAATTACCAGAACTAAGAGGTAAGCGTGATCACTCTGGGGTGAGAACAGAGTGCGCTGATAATATTAGGGCCATGTCAGACACTGCGTCACAATTTGCAGAACATGAGGACGGAGAGCTTCATTCTGCGGGTGACGGTTCTGATCCAAACAAACTGGATTCAGATATTTAAAATTTTAAATTTAAGCTGGAAAACCTCCGTGTATTACTAGGGGAGGTGTTAGCGGCTCTGAATGATTGTAACACAGTTGCAATACCAGAGAAAATGTGTAGGTTGGATAAATATTTTGCGGTACCGGCGAGTACTGACGTTTTTCCTATACCTAAGAGACTTACTGAAATTGTTACTAAGGAGTGGGATAGACCCGGTGTGCCGTTCTCACCCCCTCCGATATTTAGAAAGATGTTTCCAATAGACGCCACCACACGGGACTTATGGCAAACGGTCCCTAAGGTGGAGGGAGCAGTTTCTACTTTAGCTAAGCGTACCACTATCCCGGTGGAGGATAGCTGTGCCTTTTCAGATCCAATGGATAAAAAGTTAGAGGGTTACCTTAAGAAAATGTTTGTTCAACAAGGTTTTATATTGCAACCTCTTGCATGCATTGCGCCTGTCACGGCTGCAGCAGCATTTTGGTTTGAGTCTCTGGAAGAGACACTTGAATCAGCTCCATTAGATGAGATTACACACAAGCTTAAAGCCCTTAAGTTAGCTAACTCATTTATTTCAGATGCCGTAGTACATTTAACTAAACTTACGGCTAAGAATTCCGGATTCGCCATTCAGGCACGCAGAGCACTGTGGCTAAAATCCTGGTCAGCTGACGTTACTTCTAAATCTAAATTGCTTAATATACCTTTCAAAGGGCAGACCTTATTCGGGCCCGGGTTGAAAGAAATTATCGCTGACATTACAGGAGGTAAAGGCCATGCCCTGCCTCAAGACAGAGCCAAACCTAAGGCTAGACAGTCTAATTTTCGTTCCTTTCGTAATTTCAAAGCAGGAGCAGCATCAACTTCCTCTGCACCAAAACAGGAAGGAGCTGTTGCTCGCTACAGACAAGGCTGGAGACCTAACCAGTCCTGGAACAAGGGCAAGCAGGCCAGGAAACCTGCTGCTGCCCCTAAGACAGCATGAATCGAGGGCCCCCGATCCGGGAACGGATCTAGTGGGGGGCAGACTTTCTCTCTTCGCCCAGGCTTGGGCAAGAGATGTCCAGGATCCCTGGGCGTTAGAGATCATATCTCAGGGATACCTTCTAGACTTCAAATTCTCTCCCCCAAGAGGGAGATTTCATCTGTCAAGGTTGTCAACAAACCAAATAAAGAAAGAGGCGTTTCTACGCTGCATACAAGATCTTTTATTAATGGGAGTGATCCATCCGGTTCCGCGGTCGGAACAAGGACAAGGGTTTTACTCAAATCTGTTTGTGGTTCCCAAAAAAGAGGGAACTTTCAGGCCAATCTTGGATTTAAAGATCCTAAACAAATTCCTAAGAGTTCCATCGTTCAAAATGGAAACTATTCGGACAATTTTACCCATGATCCAAAAGGGTCAGTACATGACCACAGTGGATTTAAAGGATGCTTACCTTCACATACCGATTCACAAAGATCATTACCGGTATCTAAGGTTTGCCTTTCTAGACAGGCATTACCAGTTTGTAGCTCTTCCATTCGGATTGGCTACGGCTCCGAGAATCTTCACAAAGGTTCTGTGTGCTCTTCTGGCGGTACTAAGACCGCGAGGAATTGCGGTAGCTCCGTACCTAGACGACATTCTGATACAAGCTTCAAGCTTTCAAACTGCCAAGTCTCATACAGAGTTAGTACTGGCATTTCTAAGGTCGCATGGATGGAAGGTGAACGAAAAGAAGAGTTCTCTCTTTCCACTCACAAGAGTTCCCTTCTTGGGGACTCTTATAGATTCTGTAGAAATGAAGATTTACCTGACAGAAGACAGGTTAACAAAGCTTCAAAATGCATGCCGTGTCCTTCATTCCATTCAACACCCGTCAGTAGCTCAATGCATGGAGGTGATCGGCTTAATGGTAGCAGCAATGGACATAGTACCCTTTGCACGTCTACATCTCAGACCGCTGCAATTGTGCATGCTAAGTCAGTGGAATGGGGATTACTCAGACTTGTCCCCTACTCTGAATCTGGATCAAGAGACCAGAAATTCTCTTCTATGGTGGCTTTCTCGGCCACATCTGTCCAGGGGGATGCCATTCAGCAGGCCGGACTGGACAATTGTAACAACAGACGCCAGCCTACTAGGTTGGGGCGCTGTCTGGAATTCTCTGAAGGCTCAGGGACAATGGAATCAGGAGGAGAGTCTCCTACCAATAAACATTCTGGAATTGAGAGCAGTTCTCAATGCCCTTCTGGCTTGGCCCCAGTTAACAACTCGGGGGTTCATCAGGTTTCAGTCGGACAACATCACGACTGTAGCTTACATCAACCATCAGGGAGGGACAAGAAGCTCCCTAGCAATGATGGAAGTATCAAAGATAATTCGCTGGGCAGAGTCTCACTCTTGCCACCTGTCAGCAATCCACATCCCGGGAGTGGAGAACTGGGAGGCGGATTTCTTAAGTCGTCAGACTTTTCATCCGGGGGAGTGGGAACTTCATCCGGAGGTCTTTGCCCAAATACTTCGACGTTGGGGCAAACCAGAGATAGATCTCATGGGTCTCGACAGAACGCCAAGCTTCCTCGTTATGGGTCCAGATCCAGGGATCCGGGAGCGGTTCTGATAGATGCTTTGACAGCACCTTGGACCTTCGGGATGGCTTATGTGTTTCCACCCTTCCCGATGCTTCCTCGATTGATTGCCAGAATCAAACAGGAGAGAGCATCAGTGATTCTAATAACGCCTGCATGGCCACGCAGGACTTGGTATGCAGATCTAGTGGACATGTCATCCTGTCCACCTTGGTCGCTACCTCTGAAACAGGACCTTCTGATCCAGGGTCCCTTCAAACATCAAAATCTAATTTCTCTGAAGCTGACTGCTTGGAAATTGAACGCTTGATTTTATCAAAACGTGGTTTTTCTGAGTCAGTTATTGATACCTTAATACAGGCTAGGAAGCCTGTTACCAGAAAGATTTACCATAAGATATGGCGCAAATACTTATATTGGTGCGAATCCAAGAGTTACTCATGGAGTAAGGTTAGGATTCCGAGGATATTGTCTTTTCTACAAGAAGGTTTAGAAAAGGGTTTATCCGCTAGTTCCTTAAAGGGACAGATTTCAGCTCTGTCCATTCTTTTACACAAACGTCTGTCAGAAGTTCCGGACGTTCAAGCTTTTTGTCAGGCTTTAGCTAGGATCAAGCCTGTGTTTAAAACTGTTGCTCCACCATGGAGTTTGAACTTAGTTCTTAATGTTTTACAGGGGGTTCCGTTTGAACCCCTTCATTCCATTGATATCAAGTTGTTATCTTGGAAAGTTCTGTTTTTAATGGCGATTTCCTCGGCTCGAAGAGTCTCTGAGCTATCTGCCTTACATTGTGATTCTCCTTATCTGATTTTTCATTCAGACAAGGTAGTTCTGCGTACTAAACCTGGGTTCCTACCTAAGGTGGTCACTAACAGGAATATCAATCAAGAGATTGTGGTTACATCTTTGTGTCCTAATCCTTCTTCGAAAAAGGAACGTCTGCTACACAATCTAGATGTAGTCCGTGCCCTGAAATTTTATCTACAGGCAACTAAGGATTTTCGACAAACGTCTTCCCTGTTTGTCGTTTATTCTGGTCAGAGGAGAGGTCAAAAAGCTTCGGCTACCTCTCTCTCCTTTTGGCTTCGTAGCATAATATGGTTAGCCTATGAGACTGCTGGACAGCAGCCTCCTGAAAGAATTACAGCACATTCTACTAGAGCTGTGGCTTCCACTTGGGCCTTTAAGAATGAGGCTTCTGTTGAACAGATTTGCAAGGCTGCAACTTGGTCTTCTCTTCATACTTTTTCCAAATTTTCCAAATTTGACACTTTTGCTTCTTCGGAGGCTGTTTTTGGGAGAAAGGTTCTTCAGGCAGTGGTTCCTTCCGTATAAAGAGCCTGCCTGTCCCTCCCATCATCCGTGTACTTTAGCTTTGGTATTGGTATCCCATAAGTAATGGATGATCCGTGGACTGGATACACTTAACAAGAGAAAACATAATTTATGCTTACCTGATAAATTTATTTCTCTTGTAGTGTATCCAGTCCACGGCCCGCCCAGTCACTTTAAGGCAGGTAATTTTTCCATTAAACTACAGTCACCACTGTACCCTATGGTTTTCCTTTCTCTGCATGTTTTCGGTCGAATGACTGGTAATGGCAGTTAGGGGAGGAGCTATATAGCAGCTCTGCTGGGTGAATCCTCTTGCACTTCCTGTTGGGGAGGAGTTAATATCCCATAAGTAATGGATGATCCGTGGACTGGATACACTACAAGAGAAATAAATTTATCAGGTAAGCATAAATTATGTTTTTACAGGTAACTTTGTATTTATTTTAACCAGGTACAATAGCTATTAAATAGTTAAGAACTATTTAATAGCTAAAATAGTTAAAATAATTACAAAATTACCTGTAAAATAAATCCTAACCTAAGTTACAATTAAACCTAACACTACACTATCAATAAATTAATTAAATAAAATACCTACAATTACCTACAATTAAACCTAACACTACACTATCAATAAATTAATTAAATATAATATCTACAAATAAATACAATGAAATAAACTAACTAAAGTACAAAAAATAAAAAAGAACTAAGTTACAAAAAATAATAAAAATATTTACAAACATCAGAAAAATATTACAACAATTTTAAACTAATTACACCTACTCTAAGCCCCCTAATAAAATAACAAAGACCCCCAAAATAAAAAAATGCCCTACCCTATTCTAAATTACAAAAGTTCAAAGTTTTTTTACCTTACCAGCCCTGAACAGGGCCCTTTGCGGGGCATGCCCCAAAGAATTCAGCTCTTTTGCCTGTAAAAAAAACACATACAATACCCCCCCCCCCAACATTACAACCCACCACCCACATACCCCTAATCTAACCCAAACCCCCTTAAATAAACCTAACACTAAGCCCCTAAAGATCTTCCTACCTTATCTTCACCATACCAGGTTCACCGATCGATCCAGAAGAGCTCCTCCGATGTCTTGATCCAAGCCCAAGCGGGGGGCTGAAGATGTCCATGATCCGGCTGAAGTCTTCATCCAAGCGGGAGCTGAAGAGGTCCATGATCTGGCTGAAGTCTTCATCCAAGCGGGAGCTGAAGAGGTCCATGATCCGGCTGAAGTCTTCTATCAACGACATCTACAATCTTCTTTCTTCCGGATCCATGTTCATCCCGCCGACGAGGAACATCCATCTTCACCGACGACTTCCCGACGAATGACGGTTCCTTTAAGGGACGTCATCCAAGATGGCATCCCTCGAATTCCGATTGGCTGATAGGATTCTATCAGCCAATCGGAATTAAGGTAGGAAAATTCTGATTGGCTGATGGAATCAGCCAATCAGAATCAAGTTCAATCCGATTGGCTGATTCAATCAGCCAATCAGATTGAGCTCGCATTCTATTGGCTGTTCCGATCAGCCAATAGAATGCGAGCTCAATCTGATTGGCTGATCGGATCAGCCAATCGGATTGAACTTGATTCTGATTGGCTGATTCCATCAGCCAATCAGAATTTTCCTACCTTAATTCCGATTGGCTGATAGAATCCTATCAGCCAATCGGAATTCGAGGGACGCCATCTTGGATGACGTCCCTTAAAGGAACCGTCATTCGTTGGGAAGTCGTCGGTGAAGATGGATGTTCCGCATACAATACCCCCCCAACATTACAACCCACCACCCACATACCCCTAATCTAACCCAAAACCGCCTTAAATAAACCTAACACTAAGCCCCTAAAGATCTTCCTACCTTATCTTCACCACGAATGACGGTTCCTTTAAGGGACGTCATCCAAGATGGCATCCCTCGAATTCCGATTGGCTGATAGGATTCTATCAGCCAATCGGAATTAAGGTAGGAAAATTCTGATTGGCTGATGGAATCAGCCAATCAGAATCAAGTTCAATCCGATTGGCTGATTCAATCAGCCAATCAGATTGAGCTCGCATTCTATTGGCTGTTCCGATCAGCCAATAGAATGCGAGCTCAATCTGATTGGCTGATCGGATCAGCCAATCGGATTGAACTTGATTCTGATTGGCTGATTCCATCAGCCAATCAGAATTTTCCTATCTTAATTCCGATTGGCTGATAGAATCCTATCAGCCAATCGGAATTCGAGGGACGCCATCTTAAAGGAACCGTCTGTTACAGAAGCATTAGTTATTTTGTTGTGAAAAGCTTATTTCCCAGCAGCAATGCCTGAACCAGCAAGCCAGCGCCTAAGAAGGGCTCCAAGAAAACCGTAACAAGTTTCATTTCATAAAGAGTTAACTCTTTTTTTTCAGCTTTTAGAAACTATTGTCTAATCACCTCTGGAGCCAGACTGCTAATTGATAAGATGAACTTGTAAACTTGTTATCTTAAGTACTGTAATCCTATTGTGGCCTGTCAAAGGACAGTGCTCTCTATCTAAATGTGTGATGGGGGATTTTGTGCTTCCCCCCCTCTCCCCCTGGGAGTGCCCTGTGTGCATGTAACCTTAATAAAAAGCAGGCTGGGCATCCCAGTCCGGAGTTCTTGTTTTGACCCTCAATCGCAGCGTTGACTCGTTTTTGTGGGCAGAAGGGTATCCTAGCTGTACTGCAGCTAAGGGAGATTATTCTATATTTGCGAGACTCATATAGAATACTATGGAAAGCAGCTTCTCCCCTCTTTAGCAATAGGGATCCAGGCTACTAAGCGGTCCATCTCTCAGCGAGACTAAGGGTAACCGTAACATTTGGCGGCAGCGGCGGGATTTTCCTGGATTTCCTAGGAGAGGTACAGAACGGATGGAGAGCGCTTACGAAAAATTGAAGCGTACAACCCTAAAGGATTTACTTGAAAGCAGAGGGGGGTACGCCAGCAACCGGCCGAGGAGAGAGCTGATCGCAGAATTGACCGAACTGGATCAGAGCTTCACAATGGCGGAAACACCGACCACGATTAGTGACGAAAAAACCAGGATTGTTCGGGAAAGGCTCTCATTATACGGGCCGAACCCCTCCATGGAATTGGTACAGCAGTTGATGGCGGAGGCGGACGAGGATATACGAGAGACTCGAGCCCACGAACTCAACCTAGCGAACGCACACCGCAATGCTGAAGCCCCGCAGGTAATCATCCCTGTCGAAAATGCTGGGAGGCCCAAGATACCCTATGCGGCATTTCGACCCTTCCTAGAGAGCGAGACAGGGATTGATGAATATTTGGCGGACTTCGAAAGGCAATGTGCCCTGCACCAGATTCCCAACAGAGAGTGGCCCACGATATTGTCTGGGAAACTATCCGGGCGAGCCCTGGAAGCCTTTCGTACTCTGGGTGCTGAGGAAGTGACACAGTATGAGC
Source organism: Bombina bombina (assembly GCF_027579735.1). Taxonomy (NCBI): domain Eukaryota; kingdom Metazoa; phylum Chordata; class Amphibia; order Anura; family Bombinatoridae; genus Bombina; species Bombina bombina. The sequence continues at coordinate 725,988,098 of NC_069502.1, read as the reverse complement.
TAGTTAAGGAGACACTGTTGCGACGGTACGCTGTAACTCCGGACACGTATCGCCGACAGTTTCGGGGCACGGAAAAGAAGCCTAACGATACCCATATGGAATGGGCGCACCGAATGCGGAGAGCGGCAAATCACTGGCTGAGCGGAAGTAAAGCGGTGACTGGGGAGGAAATTTTACAATTGTTTCTCTTAGAACATTTTTATAATGGCATGGAACAGCAAGGGAAGGAATGGCTGCGAGACAGGCGGCCTTCTACCTTAGAAGAAGCAGCCAAATTGGCCGATGAACATTATGACTCCCGTCTTCACGAACCCATGAACTACCGAGCTCCAGCACGGGTCGAACCCAGAGAGGTTTACCGTGCACCCCCTCGTGCTGAATTCCGAGCCCCGGTGCCCACAGGGCCCGTCCGACACTCAGGACCACCCAATAACAGCTCTGAGCGTCCCAGACCGACTTGCCACCGATGCAAGCAACCAGGGCATTTCATGGCTAGCTGCCCCCTTAATACGCACCAGACACCCAGGAATTACAATGACCCCTCTGGGTCCTATCGTCCGGCCCGGGCCCTCTGTGTTAACCAAGAGGCCCCTATGGAGGGATATGTGGGGCCGCTTCACGAGGCAGACCCTGTATATGCTGCCTCAGATAACCGCCAGCACCATCGGCAGAGGGTATGGCTCGAGGGGCGATCTACCGAGGGATTGCGAGACACAGGGGCTACTATCACGCTGGTACAGAGTCATTTGGTGCCAGAGCACAAGCGATCCGGACAGACTGTGGCCGTTAGAGTGGCGGGGGGGGATGTGTACAAAATTCCAACAGCTAAAGTGCATCTTGATTGGGGAGCGGGAAAGGGGGCTGTGAACGTGGGCCTAATGGATAATTTACCTGCCGAAGTACTACTGGGCAACGATTTGGGCCCCATGACTTCTGCCTATGCTCCAGTATGCAACAACGAGGCGGACCCAGTGACTACACGGGCCCAAGCCCGGACGGAGCGAGAGCTTTCACCAGTGCGGGAGACACAGGTAAGACCTACCCCGACCTTGCCTGACAGGTTAGGCCCCATACCCTGGGACACCCCAGATGCTTTCGAGGCAGAGTCTAAGACTGACCCGACCTTACAAAAGTACCGGGAACGAGCAGAGACCGGAGGGGGCGGGGCAGATAACGAAACATTCTTATGGGAAAAAGGGAAACTATACCGCTGGACAGAGAAAAGGGGACAGCGTAGGCGACAGCTGGTAGTGCCCCACAAATACCGTCAAGAAATCCTCAAAATAGGCCACGACATCCCCTTAGCAGGCCACCTAGCCGTTACCCGTACCCTACACCGCATTACTCACACGTTCTTTTGGCCAGGGGTGCACGCTGACGTTAGAACTTACTGTAACACCTGCGATGTGTGTCAACGAGTAGGAAGGCGAGGCGATCACCCTAAAGCCCAGCTAATAAATATGCCCATTGTAGAGGAACCCTTCAGCCGGGTTGCTATTGACCTAGTGGGACCACTGGCTACCCCTAGTCCCTCCGGTAAGCGATACATTCTTACCGTAGTGGACTACGCTACCAGGTACCCAGAGGCTGTCGCCCTATCCAACATACAAGCGGATACGGTAGCGAATGCACTAGTACAGGTGTTCTCCCGGGTAGGATTTCCAAAAGAAATCCTATCCGACCGAGGCACCCAATTTACGGCTGAATTGACCCAACAACTCTGGCAGGTTTGCAAAATTAAGTCCCTCCTAAGCTCCCCATACCACCCCCAGACGAACGGGCTGTGTGAGAGGTTCAATGGGACCCTCAAGCAAATGCTCAAGACGTTCACTCAGGAATACCGAGACTGGGAACGCTTCCTGCCGCACCTCCTATTTGCTTATCGGGAGGTGCCCCAGGAAACGACAGGGCTCTCTCCCTTCGAGTTGCTCTACGGAAGAAAGGTACGGGGACCCCTAAACCTGATCCGGGAGCACTGGGAGGGAGAGATGGAGGCTGACGGTGTCCCAATTGTGCCATACGTGCTGGAACTCAGGGACCGAATGGAGCAATTAGCCAAATCCGTGCGGGCTAATCTCCAGTTGGCCCAGAGAAGACAGAAAGTATGGTACGATCGGGGGGCCCGAAAGAGAATCTTCACCATAGGACAAAAGGTGTTAGTACTTAAGCCGGTGAAGACAGACAAATTGCAGGCGTCCTGGCAGGGTCCCTACCAGATCGTAGAGAAAAGGGGAGACACCACTTATGTGATAGCTAGCTGCCACGACAACAATCTTAGAAAGACATTCCATGTAAACATGCTCAAGGAATATTTTGAGCGACCAGAGAACGTGACGGCCATATGTTGTTCCCCTCAGGAAGACCCCGACAGTTTACCCATTCCAGACCTATTAGAAAAGAGCCTCCCCACAGGTATAGTGGCTCAGGTTCAGATAGGGGACCGACTTAGCCCCACTGAAAGGGAGCAGCTCAACCAACTCCTCCAGTCCAAACACCTCACCTTCTCCCCGAAGCCAGGGTACACTACTTTAACCACCCACCAGGTAGATACTCCGGGACAAGCTCCCTTGCGCCAGGCTCCGTACCGAATCCCCGAAGCAGTTAGGACAGGAATGAAGAAGGAGATCGATGAGATGCTCCAGCTCAGGGTAATTGAGCCCTCCGATAGTCCCTGGGCCTCCCCAGTTGTCTTGGTGCCCAAGAAAGATGGGACCACCCGGTTCTGCGTAGACTATCGGAGGCTCAATGAAAATACCGTGACGGACGCTTACCCTATGCCCAGGGTAGACGAGCTACTCGATCGTATAGCCAGGGGAAATTACCTGACCACTATTGACCTCTGCAAAGGTTACTGGCAGATTCCCCTGGCCCCGGAGGCTATCCCCAAGTCGGCATTCGTCACCCCATTCGGCTTATATCAGTTTAGGGTAATGCCGTTTGGGATGAAGAATGCCCCAGCTACATTCCAGCGCTTGGTGGATAGGCTCCTGGATGGCTTCCAGAGTTTTGCTTGCGCCTACCTGGACGACATAGCGATCCACAGTGAGTCCTGGGAGGACCACTTAGCTCATGTGGGAATGGTTCTGGATCAGATCCGGGCTGCTGGCCTGACTCTGAAGCCAGAAAAATGCCACTTTGGGATGGCGGAGGTACAGTACCTGGGTCACCGGGTGGGGTGTAGAAAGCAGCGACCAGAGCCGGCCAAAATAGAAGCTGTCGCCAATTGGCCCACCCCCATCACTAAGACTCAGGTCCTAGCCTTCCTGGGCACGGCAGGGTACTATAGACGGTTCGTACCAGACTACAGCACACTTGCCAAACCCCTGACTGACTTGACCAAGAAGAACTTACCTCGACAGGTCCTGTGGTCTCCCCACTGTGAAACGGCTTTCCAGGCTCTCAAAAATGCTCTAATTAACGCTCCTGTCTTGGCGGCCCCAGCCCTTAACAAACGTTTTATCGTCCATACCGATGCTTCCATGTTCGGGCTGGGAGCCGTCCTCAGCCAAGTAGGCGAAGATGGAGGGGAGCATCCAGTTGCCTACATCAGCCGGAAGCTCCTGCCCCGCGAAGTCAGCTATGCAGCGGTCGAAAAGGAGTGTTTGGCTTTGGTGTGGGCATTAAAGAAATTGACTCCCTATTTATATGGTCAGGAGTTCACTCTGGTCACCGACCATAACCCGTTGGTGTGGCTGAACCGGGTCTCTGGAGATAACGGCAGGCTATTACGTTGGAGCTTATCGTTGCAAACCTTCAATTTCACCATTACTTACAGACCTGGGAAACAGAATGGCAACGCCGACGGGTTGTCCAGACAAACCGACCTCAGCCCCGCATAACCAGCGGTCTGGACAGCCTTAGTCTGCCCCGAAAAGGGGTCAGACCGTGTCTGCCAGAGTGTTCCACAGAAAGGGAGCAATGTTACAGAAGCATTAGTTATTTTGTTGTGAAAAGCTTATTTCCCAGCAGCAATGCCTGAACCAGCAAGCCAGCGCCTAAGAAGGGCTCCAAGAAAACCGTAACAAGTTTCATTTCATAAAGAGTTAACTCTTTTTTTTCAGCTTTTAGAAACTATTGTCTAATCACCTCTGGAGCCAGACTGCTAATTGATAAGATGAACTTGTAAACTTGTTATCTTAAGTACTGTAATCCTATTGTGGCCTGTCAAAGGACAGTGCTCTCTATCTAAATGTGTGATGGGGGATTTTGTGCTTCCCCCCCTCTCCCCCTGGGAGTGCCCTGTGTGCATGTAACCTTAATAAAAAGCAGGCTGGGCATCCCAGTCCGGAGTTCTTGTTTTGACCCTCAATCGCAGCGTTGACTCGTTTTTGTGGGCAGAAGGGTATCCTAGCTGTACTGCAGCTAAGGGAGATTATTCTATATTTGCGAGACTCATATAGAATACTATGGAAAGCAGCTTCTCCCCTCTTTAGCAATAGGGATCCAGGCTACTAAGCGGTCCATCTCTCAGCGAGACTAAGGGTAACCGTAACACCGTCATTCGTTGGGAAGTCGTCGGTGAAGATGGATGTTCCGCGTCGGCGGGATGAACATGGATCCGGAAGAAAGAAGATTGAATGAAGACTTCAGCCGGATCATGGACATCTTCAGCCCCCCGCTTGGGCTTGGATCAAGACATCGGAGGAGCTCTTCTGGATCGATCGATGAACCTGGTAATGTTGGGGGGGGGGTATTGTATGTGTTTTTTTTACAGGCAAAAGAGCTGAATTCTTTGGGGCATGCCCTGCAAAGGGCCCTGTTCAGGGCTGGTAAGGTAAAAGAGCTTTGAATTAATGTAATTTAGAATAGGGTAGGGCATTTTTTTATTTTGGGGGTCTTTGTTATTTTATTTGGGGGCTTAGAGTAGGTGTAATTAGTTTAAAATTGTTGTAATATTTTTCTGATGTTTGTAATTGTAGGTATTTTATTTAATTAATTTATTGATAGTGTAGTGTTAGGTTTAATTATAACTTAGGTTAGGATTTATTTTACAGGTAATTTTGTAATTATTTTAACTATTTTAGCTATTAAATAGTTCTTAACTATTTAATAGCTATTGTACCTGGTTAAAATAAATACAAAGTTACCTGTAAAATAAATATAAATCCTAAAATAGCTATAATATAATTATAATTTATATTGTAGCTATATTAGGATTTATTTTACAGGTAAGTATTTAGCTTTAAATAGGAATAATTTATTTAATAAGAGTTAATTTATTTCGTTAGATTTAAATTATATTTAATTTAGGGGGGTGTTAGGGTTAGACTTAGCTTTAGGGGTTAATCCATTTATTACAGTAGCGGCGAGATTCGGTCGGCAGATTAGGGGTTAATAATTGAAGTTAGGTGTCGGCGATGTTAGGGAGGGCAGATTAGGGGTTAATACTATTTATTATAGGGTTATTTAGGCGGGAGTGAGGCGGATTAGGGGTTAATAACTTTATTATAGTAGCGGTGAGATCCGCTCGGCAGATTAGGGGTTAATAAGTGTAGGCAGGTGGAGGCGACGTTGAGGGGGGCAGATTAGGGGCTAATAAATATAATATAGGGGTCGGCAGTGTTAGGGGCAGCAGATTAGGGGTACATAAGGATAACGTAGGTGGCGGTCGGAAGATTAGGGGTTAATTATTGTACGTAGCTGGCGGCGACGTTGTGGGGGGCAGGTTAGGGGTTGATAAATATAATTTAGGGGTCGGCGGTGTTAGGGGCAGCAGATTAGGGGTACATAAGTATAATGTAGGTGGCGGTCGGCAGATTAAGGGTTAAAAAAATTTAATCGAGTGGCGAGGATGTGGGGGGACCTCGGTTTAGGGGTACATAGGTAGTTTATGGGTGTTAGTGTACTTTATAGCACAGTAGTTAAGAGCTTTATAAACCGGCGTTAGCCCAGAAAGCTCTTAACTACTGACTTTTTTCTGCGGCTGGAGTTTTGTCGTTAGATTTCTAACGCTCACTTCAGCCACGACTCTAAATACCGGAGTTAGAAAGATCCCATTAAAAAGATAGGATACGCAATTGACGTAAGGGGATCTGCGGTATGGAAAAGTCGCGGCTGAAAAGTGAGCGTTAGACCCTTTAATGACTGACTCCAAATACTAGAGGGCGGTAAAAACCAGCGTTAGGACCCTCTAACGCTGGTTTTGACGGCTACCGCCCAACTCTAAATCTAGGCCTAAGTGACCAATAATTAAATTATATCATATACACTAGAATATATTGTATTTGACACCTTAATAAAGGTGCCCTTCCTGATGCCAGCAGGATGATCAGTGCATTTGTGCCAGCAGAGAGGTTAAACAGAGGCATCCGTTAGGAAGATATTATCTTACAAATCTAATAAATCTTTTGTACCTTTAGTTGTCAACTCAAAATGCTGTGATGGTCCAGTTTAAAGGGATAGTAAAGTCAAAATGAAACTTTCATGATTGAGATGGGGCATGTATTTTTACACAACTTTCAAATTTAATTTATCATAAAATTTGCTTTGTTCTCTTGGTATTCTTAGTTGAAAGCTAAACCTAGATAGGCTCATATGCTAATTTCTAAGCCGTTGTCTCGTATCTGAATACATTTGACAGTATTCACAACTAGAGGGCGATAGTTCATGTGTTTCATATAAATAACATTGTGCTTATGCATGTGGAGCTATTTAAGAGTCTGCACTAATTGCCTGAAATGCAAGCCTGTCAAAAGATCTGAGATAATGGGGGCAGTCTGCAAAAGCTTAGATACAAGGTAATTACAGAGGTAAAATGTATATTTCTATAACAGTTTTGGTTATGCAAAACTGGGGAATGGTAAATAAAGGGAATATGTTTTTTTTTTTTAAACAATAATATTTTTGGTGTTTACTATCCCTTTAAGTACCTGACCTAGGGGTTACAAACAGCTGTGTTAAGTGCATACAATCTGGTTGGCCCCAAGTTTTGCTAAAGAGGAGATTTTTCTACTGATGATTATTTACCATAAAAAGAAAATAGCATAGAATTTAATAAGATTCCGTATGGACAATATTTTCATAAATTGTGAAAACTTGCTGCAAACTAAAATGATCAAAAGGTTTTCTATATTTCTCTACCATGAACAGAAAATAAAATAATTGCTTTTGAGATGAATATAGTTCTCTGTCAGCCATAGTATACTGGACATGAAATCATAATGTGATACAATGCATAAAATATGTTTTAAAAAGCCAATACTTGCTGCTGCTTAGAATAAAGATCCTCACAGGCATTGTTTGAAAGAAACTTACCAAACTCTAAAACCAGAAAAAGAAAGCTCAGGAACAGGGCATCCATACTCAAAACCCTTAAAATGATTATGATAAAAACTTATATTCATTGGAAAATCCTTAAAATCCACAAAGTCAGTACTTTGAAACAGTAGCTATGATTTTCATAAAATACAATGCTGTGTAAGTTTGTCAAACCTCCAAACACTTAACTGCAGTTGTGAACAAACATGGAAATGATCATATATTATTTTAACATGTTTTTTTTTTTCTGTTTCAAACAGACTTTATTGACAAAATAAAGGTTGTGCAACACAACAAAGATAAATAAGCAATGACTTTAGAAAATATTTTTGTAAATTTGTATAATGTAACAAATGTAGTTATATGAGGGAACTAGAAATTGGGCCAGGTATCAGTGCCTGGCTAGTCCAGAAAACATCGAACCAAAAGATAAATTGGGATGACTAAATGTCCACAAACCATTGGGTCAGTATCCCAATCTGAGCCTGTCATTTTTATTTTTTGTTCTTCTTTAACATGTTGTTAAAGATAATATATTGTTCATTTCCTGCAACCGTATTGTACAGTATAATATGTGAATCAGGGGCAAGAACAATAGCAAAGCTATTAGGGTGGAGAGAGAGAAGCCAAGTAGAGGATAGGGAATTGAATGCACATATGGCTAGGAGACGTTCATATGCCAGATGTTGTCATGGCCCACAGGTCCAATTTATTAGCTTTAAAAAAAATTATAGCATTCTAGTTGTAACAGGTCTGTTACTTTTGCAGTCCATTCAGATTTAGTGGGGACCACTTTAGTTTTCCAAAATTTAGGGATACGTTTTTTTTTAGCACCATTGATCATGGCTAATAGCAAAGCACGCTTTGCCATGTCTCCAGTATCCAAGTATCCAAGGGAGAATATTTATTTTATTATCCCAATTCGACCCAACCATGAAATAAGTTTGTTTTACCAGGAGGATAAATCCCTAGAAATATCCTCCCCGAGCCACTGGTAGTTCAGAGTGAAGAGGTCACAGGGGTTTGGCGAATAATATATTCCCATATATTTTAGCTTAAGTTGGCTATCGTTAAGTGATAAGTTGATTTAATATAGTCAATGCTGGGGTGCGAAAGAGATGTTTAACAGTTCAGGTTTTGTTAGATTAAGGTGGAAGTTTGAAACTTTCCCATATTGCTCTTATTCAAAGAGCAGTTCAGGAGTAGCTTTTCTATATTTATAATGGAAAACATTGCGAGTTTGTGTTCCGAATCTCCTATCTTTACACCTGTTATTTTGTGGTTTGTGCTCACTTTGTGCGCCAGAGTTTCAAAGGACAGAACAAAAAGCAATTGGGACAACGGACAACCCTGATGGGTCTTTTTGTATGTGTTGAAAGAATCGGAAAATACTCTGTTCACCCTCCCTTTAGCATTGGGACCGGAATATAATGAAAAAGCATATTCCAGAAGGGACTGCCAAAGTTCATTCTCCACCTAGTTTCACAGCTGAAAAAAAGGCCATGGGTAGGGAATGTAACTTAGCGTGTGTGATAAATTGCATTACACTCAAGGTGTTATCTTTGGCTTCTCTCACTGGGACAAAGCCTACTTGGTCTGTTGATTTAAGCTTATGGAGAAATGCATTTAACCTATTAGTGAGGGCCTTTGCTAGTATCTTGACATTAGTGTTCAATACGCGCGTTACCCAGCGCGTGCAAAAATCCAAAGTCGAGCGCAGTTAGTGTGTGAGCAAGAGTGCTAATTAGCGCTCCACTTGCAATCAAACCAATAGTTGTTTTTATGCAAGCAACAGATCTATAATAAAATACTCTAATGTATAAGAGTGTTTTCATTTTGTACTTTTATGTCTCTTTAATTGTAATTCTATTTGCCTCTATTGTTTGAGATGCTGATGGGTAGGTATTGAATCTCAAAACTGTAACCATAAAAAAGAGGACATAACATAGCATAATACTGCATACAAATGGAATCATGCAAAGAAAAATACACTTACAATTTGGATGCCACTAAAATTAGTGCAAAACATTGCAGTCTGGTATTCACTGGACCAATGTTTGTCGGCCGCTAGCAGGGGGTGTCAATCATCCCGATCGTTTCTGATCGGGATGATTGCTGTCTGTCACCTCAGAGGTGGCGGATGAGTTAAGGAGCAGTGGTCTTAGACCACTGCTTCTTAACTTATGTTTCTGGTGAGCCTGAAGGCTCGCGCGGAAACAGCTGCATTCGCAGCTTATTTAATCAGCCCCAATGTGTATTTCAGCCCAAGAATTGCTGATTCATTAGGCATTTACAAAAAGGATTGGCTCTATCCCTTATCTGCTTTCTAGATTTTGCTTGATTATTTTATACAGTATTCTGCCACACTTAGGGCTAGATTATGAGTTGAATTCAAATTAGTGCTCCCGCTCGCGCATTAACTTCACTAGAGAGAGGCTTTTTGCACTTCACTCGAAAAGATTGCGCTTGTATTGCAATTTGAAAGTAAAAAGTTTGTGCACGGGCACTAACCAAACGTGCACAAAGAGCCGTGATATACCTCTTATCGCTCGCACACAACAGTTAGCACACCACTCGTAATCTAGCTCTTAATTGGTGGGGTATACACCATTTCCTGATGAATTCTAATCCTTTTGCACTATTTTTTTATTCCAATAATACACTATTTCTTGGAATTTTTTAATCTGGAACATGGTTTTTTTGATGTATTTTAGACAAAGAACAAATACATCAATATATTTTTCTCCCAAAATAAGTTTATCAAACAACTAGCTTTTGGATGTAAATTAATAATATCTTATTTCAATAAAATACAAAATAATTTGTACTTTGTGATATGTATTATATGAGCCCAAAGCCTCTTCTCTGATATAGTAAGCATATGTTAACCATACTGTTACTTGTGTGCTTCCTAAAACTTAGAATGAACAAGATATTTACATGTTAAAAAGCAATACCTGCTATATGAAATAGGCTTATTGACTACTGGTATAAACACATCAGTGATTTAACCATGTGATTGTCAGTAGCAAACCTACCTAATGGTTTAACACCTTGGTTAACAGTGATTTAACCCCCTGATTGCCAACAATATATATATATATACACAGTTGTGAGTATGACAGTTGTCATCAATTTCCATTAACACAAATGCAATAATGTTTAGACACCTATATTAGCTGTTTTAGACACATGTAAAAGTAATTTAACCCATTGATTGCCTATTACTCATAATTCAGGAATTAAATTCCCTGATTGCTCAGAACACACACAAAAACAATTTAATGATTCACAGCTTGACGCTTTATAGTTAATATCTTCTTAACTGCACCTTTTGACTGGTTTCATGTCCAGTCACCTGTGCACAGTAGGATGACTCTGCTTGTTACCAGACCTGCATGCACAGGGTACGTCACAGTTGTTAAGGGGTTAATACAGTCTTATACTGTGTTTTTAGTGTAAATATACTGTCACTTGTGTATTTGGGTTTCTTCTGAAGACGTGATTGAAATACTTGATAATATCATGCGTTTCCTGGGTTTACAAGATAAAGAACACAATGACTAAGGATTCCAGTTGTATTTGTGCCATCTACAAATAGCAACAGCAGTCACACTTAATCCATATCAGCGCAGGGATGAAATTCTCTTACTAAATAAGGTAGGGTTCTAAGAGCAGTATTATGGAAATGTTCCTGATAACCTTACGTGGCCACTACAAGCAAAAGCATTGCACTGTATTGTTAGTTCCCATCAGAATGTGAAGAGTGACTCTGACAAGCATTCTATCTATTTACTTGTAAAGATGCATCAGCCTCATTATGCAGTGTCACTTAACATGATCGGAGCATAACATTACCATAGAATAATGTGTTACATTATAATAAAGGAGCTGTAAGTTTGTGAGTTATACATTCTAGTTGTGCTATTTTCTATTCTTTTTTAACTAGATTACAGGTAGAACTCAAACTTTAGGGCAAGAGCGATATAAGGTTTTTCTCAGCTTTTTGAGCACAACGGAAATAGCATGCGTATTACAAGTTGAAAGTAAACTCGTTCACTAGAGCGCATTTGCGATTAACACTTTTTGGTTTAGCGTGATGAGAGCTTTCATAAAGGGTAGGGGAAGATTTTTTTTTAATTAAACACTACATAAATACATGCAAAAGTACAGTTACACTCATAAAAACACTGTCTGATAAAACATATTTTAAAAAGATAAATGGTATAAGGCGTTTGAAAAAAAAAGAGGGCTGCAAAAGGTTTTAATATATATATGCATACATAGACATATCTAAATATGTGTATGTATGTGGGTATATTAAAATATATATATATGTGTGTGTGTGTGTGTATATATATATATACGTGTGTGTATATATATGTGTGTGTGTATATATATATATATATATGTGTGTGTGTGTGTGTATATATATATATATATATATATATGTGTGTGTGTGTGTGTATATATGTGTGTGTGTGTGTGTATATATATATATATATGTATAGATGTGTGTTCATATGTATTTAATTATTTGTATAAGATTCAAAATGATTTAAATATTGGTATAAGAAATATTACTATATAACAGATTACATACTTCCTTTGTAGACATGATCAAAATTGTGTTTGTTTAATGCACTAGTAGTCTCATTCATTTGCATAGCTATTCATCTGTTTCAGAACAAATATACTCTTATTTGTAACCTCTTGTTTTCTCAGACACAAGGGGTAATATTTTGAGAAATTTGCAGCCCTTATATTTATTTGTAACAAAAAAAAAAACACACACACAAGACAAAAAACATCTGAATGTGTCCCCAGAGGTAGAGAATGTATTCAGATAAAACCTACTCACACAGAGACTTCCATTTCTTATTCCAGGAACAATCGAAAAGGTTGAAAACAAAAACAGCTGTTTATTGATGTTGCAGCAGGGGGTAGTTTTGATTACAGCAGGTAGATTCAGTTTGTTGTATCAGAAAATGTGAACAATGTTTTTTTTTTTTTTCCTTGGGTGCTATGTAGTTAAATAGACATAAAACCCAAATTTGTTCTTTCATGATTCAGATAGAACATACATTTTTAAACAGCTTTCCATTGTACTTCTATTATCAAATTTTCTTTGTTTTCTTGTTGTCCTTTGTTTTAAAAGCAGGGTTGTAAGCTCAGGAGTGTGCACATGTCTGCAGCACTATATAACAACAGTTTTGAAACAATGTTATATATTAGCAAGAACACTAGATGGCAGCACTACTTCCTGTTATGTGCTGCTCCAGACATATGCACGCTACCTATGTAGATATCTCTTCAACAAAGAATAGCATGCGAACAAAGCAAGTTTGATAATAGAAGTAAATTGAATAATGAGATAATTATTTTAGGTTTGGTGTCCCCATAAATATACTAGCAACATAGGTAAGGAAGTTAACATGCTAAAGCTAACAAGTTCATCATTTCAATCTATTAGAAGCAAATCTGTTCAAACAAGCCTACCTGAGATACGTAAGCAGGGAACTCAGGAGATCTGACTGAATTTCCTATTGTCAGTAGAAAATGTGAAACGTATTGGTTACAGGAATGTTTGCAGGGTTTTTTGCTAAAAGGAACATAAAACCCAATATATTTCTTGGAGTTAAAATTAAAGAAGAAAAATCCAGTTTATTACTATTGTCAAAATGTAATTGATTTGGTATTCTTTGTTAAAAAGCAGGTAGGTTGGCTGAGGAGCATGCACATTTCTGGACCACTAGCAGCAGTTTTACAAGAATGTTTTTAACAGTGTTATACATTTTCAAGAACACTAGATGGCAGCAGTGTTGCTGTTATATAATGCACCAGAAATTTTCATGTTACCTACCTAGGTATGTTCTTCAATAAAGAATATCATGAGAACAAAGCAAATTGAAAGTTCTATCTGAATTATGAAAAAAATATATTTGGGTTTTGTGTCCCTTTTTAAAGGCAAAATAAATTGGCCATGTGGTGGCCTTATTCCCATTGCATATATTAGCATTGTCTATTAACATAAAATAATTATGTCCTTCGAAATTTACAGAGTTTAGACATCTTCAAGTGACAGTAAAAGAGAAAAAAATAGTTTAATCTTAAAGGGACAGTATACACTCATTTTCATATAACTGCATGTAATAGACACTACTATAAAGAATAATATGCACAGATACTGATATAAAAATCCAGTATAAAACTGTTTAAAAACTTACTTAGAAGCTGTCACTTTGGCTCTGTTGAAAAGGTAGCTGGAAAGCCCACTGCAAGTGGCAAATAAGACACTCCCCCCCTCCCCCTTCTTTTGCATATGAAAAGACCCTTTACACAAACAGGAGCAAGCTGGAGTAGGTAGTCGAGCGTATTCACATAAAACTTTGGGGCTTGGTTAGGAGTCTGAAAATCAGAGCAATGTTATTTAAAAATAAGCAAAACTATACATTAATTAAAAAAAAAAACTTTATGGGCTATATAAATAGATTATCTACAAAACATTTATGCAAAGAAAAAATGAGTGTATAATGTCCCTTTAATGCACCATGTCAGTTTCATTCTATCAAAGTACTATTATTATTAATATTAGTAGAAATATTAGTATTAATATTATCATATTATTATAAATGTACCATTAAAATCAATCTATTTATTACCAGGGGTTCATGCGTAATTTTCCCACCTAGCAGGTTAGTCATCTTTTTAACATTTTGCCCATAATTTTAGTGACCAAATTTTCCTTCATCCACTATTCATTTAATTTGGAATCTAATATTTTTAATTAAATCAATTACGTGATTTAAAGTTAAACCAATTTAAAAACCCTGAATCTCAGGAGCTTGTGCATACTATCAATATATTCAGTTTTATATTTATTTTGACAAATTCTGTCATTATATAAAGCCCTGGTAAGACCTCACCTTGAGTTTGGAGTGCAGTTCTGGGGACCGATTGCTAAAAAAGATATTGCAGAACTAGAAAAAGTTCAGAGAAGGGCCACAAAGCTAATAAGGGGATTGGAGAAATTAACCTATGAGGAGAGGCTAGCCAAACTGGGTCTGTTTTCTTTAGAAAAAAGGCGCTTGAGAGGTGACATGATTACTTTATATAAATATATTCAAGGCCCATATACAGAGATGTCAGAAGCTCTGTTTATTCCAAGAAAATTGTTTCTGACAAGAGGTCATAATTTAAGGTTGGAGGAAAGGAGATTTAATCTCCTGCAACGGAAACGTTTTTCACTGTAAGAGCAATAAAATTGTGGAACTCATTACCAAAGGAGGTAGTGAATGCCAATACCATAGATACATTTAAAAATAGTCTGGATAAATTTCTGTATATAAACAAAATTCATGGATATGATTGCTAGTATTAAATGGGTCACATTTTAATGGGGTTATTTAAGCTTAACTGGAGCTTTTTGAAAGTATTTTAGATTTGTATAGGTTGAACTCGATGGATTTCAGACTTTTTTCAACCTTATCTACTATGTTACTATGTTATGTTAAATACCAGGTAGTAACTAAGAGTTTCACGGATGAATTTTCTCTGCCTCCCTCCACAAGACTCGAGTTTTGAAAGCTTCAAGCGCTTCATAAAGACTCTACTGTACAGGGATGCTTACAACTTTCACTAACCTTTCCTAATACCAGTTCCTCTCCTCCATTGCTATCCGCAATGAACCCCCTTAGCATGTAAGCCTAAGAGTCCAACTGTTTGCAGATCACCTTCATAAGAGCTGACTGCAACAGTACAACTCTCGACAGGGCCCTCTACCCATGTATCCCTATAAATGTTACCTTGTATACTGCCTATGTTTATAGTGCTATGGAATCTGTTGGCGCTCTAAAAATAACCGATAATAATAATAATAAAATAATAATATTACAAACTTAAATAAACCAGCCTTAAAGGGACAGTCAAGTACAAAGAAAACTTTTATGATTCAAATAGGGCATTACATGTTAACAACTTTCCAATTTACTTTTATCACCAATTTTGATTTGTTCTGTTGGTATTCTTAGTTGAAAGCTAAACCTAGGAGGTTCATATGCTAATTTCTTAGATCTTGAAGGCCGCCTCTAATCTAAATGCATGTTGACATTTTTTCACCACTAGAGGGCGTTAGTTCATGTGTTTCATATAGCTTACATTGAGCTCGTGCGCGTGAGGTTACCTAGGAGTGAGCACTGATTGACTAAAATGCAAGTCTGTAAAAAGAATAGAAATAAGGGGGCAGTTTGCAGAGGCTTAGAAACAAGGTAATTTCAGCGGTAAAACATGTATTATTAAAACTGTGTTGGTTATGCAAAACTGGAGAATGAGTAATAAAGGGATTATCTATCTTTTTAAACAACAAAAATTCTGGTGTTGACTGACCCTTTAAATATACAATATTTTTAAAATATGACTATAAAAATATATATTGTAGCAATGGGCTTTACTAAAAAAAAAAAAAAAAAAATAATCTTTCCTAAAATCAGTATTTTAGTTTATGTCCTAAAACAAATAATACCACCAACAACTCATATATATATATGTTGGTGATAGATATATATGTATACTGTGTATATATGTTGGTGATAGATATATATGTATACTGTGTATATATGTTGGTGATATATATATATGTATACTGTGTATATATGTTGGTGATAGATATATATGTATACTGTGTATATATGTTGGTGATAGATATATATGTATACTGTGTATATATGTTGGTGATAGATATATATGTATACTGTGTATATATATATATATATATATGTTGGTGATAGATATATATATGCGAGCCTGCTTCCCGCAATGTAGACCATTAGACCCCTGCTTCCTACACCCTACGCCACCTCTTAGATGGCGGGGCAAAATCACAGAGAGCACGCTCGCTCTCGGTGATTGACAGCCCCTTCAGTCGTGTGATTGGTCGCGCGATTGAAGGAGCGGGCATTACACACTCCGATGAGTGTGTAATGATACATACGGGCAAGCGGATCAACAGATCCGCTGCCCGTGTGGAGCAAAGGCGGGCGGACAGCTTCGTGAGTTGAGAAGCTGTACGCCCGCCATTTAGTACATGGAGCCCCAAATGCTAAATTTACAACTGGAGTGTGAGCTAGGCCTAAACATAAATACATATGTACCAAGTATTTATGGGTACGTGCATGGATATTTATTTAACAAATACACCACAACAACAAGATAGTCAAAGGGTTGTCATGTGACATTATGCATTTTAAACTAAAGATGCTCACACTATGATAAGATTGAAATTGGCCATAACATTAAAATGTCAACAGTTGCATCATGTGTAACTCCCTGGGTTCTTCGCCCAGCCAGACCCTAACATACAGCTGGGATAATTTTGCAGCTAAAGTGCACACACACCAGGGAACCTCTCATGACTATAGTGCCACTGATAGAACAGCTATACATTTTTAGCTGTATTTGATTAAGCTTTACTTTAATATTATATTTTAAATATAAAATTATTATTCTATTTAAATTATAGTATTATTGTATTTGAATGTAATATCTGTATTATCAGAATATGCTATAATGTTTTTTTTATTGACTTTAATTGGTTCTCCCTATCCAAATTGACTTGGTAATAATTGATGTCTGTGTGTCTTAAAGACATCACACATGATGGTTGTTACAGTTATGGACTTAAGTACTTAATATTGAAAGTGGATCAATGAAAAGCATGTAATTTAATGTCACCGACTGAAATTGGCAAAGCAGTTATGAATTGGTGCTTTGTGGATAGCCTACTTCTTATACCTACCCTTGGGAGCCTGACCACCTTCTCATCAAAGAGCTGCCTAGGAGTGGATTACAGCACTATCACCTTTGTATGGACTTTTTAATTTTAATTTTATACTTTACCTTTTATTATTATTATTATTATTATTATTATTATTATTATTATTATTATTATTATTATTAAGAGAGCGCCCCCTAAAGGCCACTATTGTGTATGTAGTTATCCTTTTTGTAGACTCTCACATATGTAGCCTCCCCCTTTTTTTCTTATACCTATACTAGCACATCTGCTAATTTGACTTAGGTTGTAGAAGTTAGTTATTAAGGATGAACAATTTTAAACTACTTTACAATATTCTTTTATCATCAATGTTGCTTTGTTCTCTTGGTTTTAGTTTAGTTCAAAGCTAATCCTAGGTAGGCTCATATGCTAATTTCTTAGCCCTTTAACGTTGCCTCTTATCTGAATGCATTTTTACATTGTTTTCACAACTAGAAGGCGTTAGTTCATGTGTGTCATATAGATAACATTGTGCTCACGCCCATGGAGTTACCTAGGAGTCAGCACTGATTGGCTAAAATACAAGTCTGCCAAAATAACTAAAAAAAGGGGAAGTCTGCAGAGGCTTAGATACAAGGAAATCACAGAGGTTAAAAGTATATTAATATAACTGTGTTAGTTATGCAAAACTGGGGAATGGGTAATAAAGGGATTATCTGTCTTTTTAAACAATATAAATTCTGGTGTAGACTGTCCCTTTAAGAAAAAAGGAAATGTTAAAATTGTTGAAATTATATTGAAATGACAGGAAATGGACAAAGACACTTCTACCAGCATGAAACGAAAAGTAGTTTTATTCAGGACAAGATAATTTATTAAAATACATAATATTAATGTTAATAATAACAATAATAATAAATGTAATATATGACTATAAATGTTTGTTAAAGTTTGATTGGGTCTGGAGGAGATGCGGGGAAACCGGGTAAAATAGTGGTGCACAAATGAGGGCCAATCACGGTTGGATGGCCAGACTTCATGCTGCAATCCTATTGACTAAACAAATCCTTAGTAAAGAGCTATAGTTTGTAGTGTGTCAAATTTACATTAGTTAAGCATTAAACACCTCTCGCTTTTGTGTAAGATTGTGCTTTGTGCCACACTCCCTAGAGAGATTAAAAAAAGCAAAATGTGTAACTTGCAGCATTTCTAGGTTACAGAATTTGCTGTAGGGATTGTGTGTCAAAAACTATTTTACACAAAAGCAAGAAGAGTTTAGTGTCCCTTAACTTAAAATGTATATGTATTTATCTGAGAACGTAATTCTGGCATTAAACTTTAATATGTACATTGTATATAAAAAGGCTAAAAATATTAAATATATTGTACATCTAGAAAACAACAATATTTCAATGTACCATTTTCTGGTGATCCTATATAAGTTTATCTTTTGGCCCTCAAGCTATAATACGGAAAATAATTCACAGCATTGTACATGTACTATAACATTACTTTGTATTGGAACCTGCTATATATTTGTCATAAACTGGGCACCAACTTTATTTAGTGATTGCATGTTGCCTTTCCTCTTTTCCCCTTCATTGATTGTTTCTTTTCTTTATGGAATTTGTTAGCTCCTTTTTTTCATGTAATATATAATTTAGAGTAGGAAAGACAAGCTAATATGATTCACACAGCAGAAAAGAACAGTCTTCATTAACATCTTACAGAAATTTTACTCTAGTAACTGTGATCTAACAACATGCAAATTTTCACAGCATTTTATGGGTTGTGTATTTCTTATGTAAATAAAGAAGGAATTGATTTATTGTCCTATATATATCAGCTGATACATATTGATGCTTAATGTAAACGGTATTCATTGAGTTTTTAAGTCTGGAAGACTATTACAAGCTCTAATTCGTAGAGTATGTCATTTTTTCTCTACCTACCCTGGAACTCTATGTCAGGGTTCAACAAATCTGTTAAAAATTAAGGAGCCAGTAAGAATATTTAGGAGCCAGATATCTTTTTAGGAGCCAGACAGTACTACTTGTATATAATGTGGAGAATAACCCAAAAGGTTAGGAGCCAGGGGTAAAATTCTAGGAGCCAGTGGTTAACTGGCTCCTGGGTTCCTCGAGCCCTGCTCTATGTGGTTAACCCCCACAAAGGGGGTAAAACCCAGCTGATAATTTGCAGGCAACTACCCTGGCCGATCACCTTACAAGCTCTTTCCTGCTCTGGACCAGCAGTTCTTTGTTGGTTTAAATACATAGCGCTCCATTTATCAAAGTCCGGACAGATACGTTTCCTGGCTAGGAACCTGTCCGCCCAGCATGGTGGCGAGTGGGCAACATCCCCCACCTGCTTTTACCATTGCACAATCATTTGCTTGTGCAGCCACACCCTCTTCTGATGAACAACCAATTGCATGAGAGCAGGATCTGTCAGTCATGCTGGTCAGATTTGCGCAGGAGGATTTAAAGGGACAGTCTACCATAGAATTGTTATTGTTTTAAAAAATCGATAATCCCTTTATTACCCATTCCCCAGTTTTGCATAACCAACACAGTTATATTAATATACTTTTTACCTCAGTGATTACCTTGTATCTAGGAACCTTCTTCCAGCCCCCTGATCAAATGACTGTGACTGTTTATTATCTATTGTCTAAAATTTAGCATTGTTTTGTGCTAAATCTTAAATAACCCCCTGTGCCTGAACACAGTGTTATCTATATGGCCCATGTGTACTTTCTGTCTCTTTGTGTTGAAAAGAGATTTAAAAAGCATGTGATAAGAGGCAGCCCTCAAAGGCTTAGAAATTAGCATATGAGCCTACCTAGGTTTAGTTTAAACTAAGAATACCAAGAGAAAAAAGCAAATTTGCTGATAAAAGTAAATTGGAAAGTTGCTTAAAATAAAAAGTCCTATCTGAATAATGAAAGTTTAATTTATACTAGACTGTCCCTTTAACTCTGCCACCTACTTATCTATTTAAGGCTGCCTCTACTTATCTAGTGACTCCACCACTTCAAGACCTCTGCATGACCCTGCACAGCTGGAGCTCTAAACTTCTGTCTACAGCTTCATAAGTAGAGTCCATACAGTTTCATGGTGAATAATGAAAAATATGGCATGCAGTAACATATTGGAGCATGTAAATTTCCCACTACTATGTCCCTTTTATTGCTATGTATGTGTTTTTTTTTAGCCCTGTTAAAATTATACAGTGCTATCATAAAAATTACTCAAATATATATTTTTTTCTGAAGAAATACTAAGCTGTTAAAGTCTAAAACATGATCCTCATACTAAAGGATGAAAAGGTACAAATAGAGATCTGCTGTATTACACCAGCACGCCCATTACGTCCATTTCCTCATTTCTGATTTTCTAGCAAAATGCTATTGACAGACCATCATTCTGATGAAGTGATTAATCTTCAGGAGCTTTTCTTGTCAGTAGAACCACTGGATAATGAATAGACCTGAGCACGCATTGCAATTTATAATACATCAATTAGAAAAAAAATTGCAGAAATAACCTTCTTGTCTGACCCTGCTTCCCAGCTATGACTCTAATCCCCAATGGATGTGCAATGGTCCATGATGATCCATATTTGAATATTATTGTGCCGTTGCTATTTTACATTTATGTTCCTGCAGGGTCAATACAAGCTGTGCTATATCCCAGCATGCTTATGGAACAATAACAGCAATATCATTAACGTGTACATGTGTAGGTGGCATATTTTTTTATCTGCATATATTGATGTTTTGGAATCAAAGTGTTGCTGAGAGAGAAATGTAGTGCTTTGTATTCAAAACCTTTCTGTCCAGCTATACTGTAATTAAGCGTCAGTGCTGCTTGTATATTTACAGACAACTAATTGTTCATTTTGCAGTTAAATTGCTTTTATAATTATTAACGTATTAGTTACTAGCATATATTGGAGTAGCCAATGATATACTGAAATGTCACTTCCACACACACCTGCATACATGTGTACACATAAGCATGGCATGATATGTTCAATTTACAGTCCCTATTTAAGGGAAAATGTAAAAAGCAGCTCTGTACTCAAAGCGGTGACAGGAACACCCTTTCAAATGGACTGGTCTCTCTCTTACTTTCCGCTTAGAAGTTGATTTCCGCTGATGCCTCTTGTTCACATAACTTTTCTATAGCCAATACTGCAGTATTGAAAATTTCAGTATAGGTAGCAGTTTAATTTCAAATTACATAAAAGGTATACAAGAATATGTGCCTGGATGATTTATCTTGCTACTTCTGAAGTGGCAGAAAAGCAAATGCAACTTAATAAATCTTCCCCTATACATGGTTAAGCTTTAAAGATCATGCATTACATATGATTTTCCAAACAGTGCTATTTAATATTTTGACCTGTGCTTTACAGCAATTTTATGTATATGTCACATACAGATGCCTATTTAGGTAAACAACGCACTTGCCTAGGGCGGCAGATTGGAGGGGGGCAGCACTTTTTTTGTGGCTATATTTGTAAGAAGTTTACAGTTATTTTAGAAGTATTATACAGGCCCAAAGAGCTTACATTCTAGAGTGCTATAATAAGACACTTCCCATGGAGCTTACAGTTTAGAGGTATCTCTGAACCTTTCATTTATTTAGCCAGCTACTGCCTGTATGCGTATATGTGTTTGTATGTGTGTGTATGTGTATAACTGTATGTGTGTGTGCCTGTGTTTGTATGTATGCAAGTGTTTTGCAAGTCCTTGTGAATATTCTCGAAATGCCATGAAAAAAATAAAAAAATAATGTTACTCCCTGACCAAAAAATATTATGGGGGGTTAGGGGGTAGCAGAATTTTGAGTGCCTAGGGCAGCACAAAACCTAAATACGCCACTGGTCACATACGTTGGAAAAAAGAGATGAAGGTGCTCATAAGACCAAAAGACTCAAGAGTAATGGATTACTTTTACATTGCACTGATGCTTTTTCTCAAAAGAGGATATTTGCAGATCACACAGTATCTAGCTGACAAATGCTCTCCATCTGGTTGTGATAAAATAGTACTTAATGTAATAGTTTGGAGTTAGGTCCAACCCTATTAACTTTGTACAGAGTTTTATTATAGTATTCCAATATAACTTGTTAATCATATTGTTGCACTATATATAAAGTTCCAAAAAAGAGCACTCTCACTGTCACTTTTTTTCTATTAAAGTATACTTTGGAAAGACCAGTGAGTGCCGTCCTTTACCTGTTTTATATATATATACAGAGAGAGAGAGAGAGAGAGAGAGGTAGTCACAGGTCATAAAAAAAAATAAAAGAATATTTAATCACTTTAAAATATAGAGCTGACATTTCGGCTACCTACTTAAGCCTCTGTCAAAGACAATTTTGTTCTTCCATTGTGCAAAACAAAACCAGTATTGTTAATATTATTAATATCAATTATTGTTTTGCACAAGTGGAATAGACATTTGTCTTAAAATAAGAAGCTTAAATGTCAACTTTGTATTATAAAATGATGAAATAAAGTTTTCATTTGTATTTATTGCTGTGTATATATTTTTATATTGAGCACCCGGGCAATAATAATTATAAGCAGTGATATATATATATATATATATATATATGTGTGTGTGTGTGTGTGTATGTGTGTGTATAAATCCTACATATGTGTCAAAACTAAAACCAGGTATTTATTTAGGATTTCCCCCCACCTTTTGACATTTTGACAACTATAAATAATGAATTTTCCTTCAGGTAGAAAATTTTATTTTTGTTACCGAACAATATAAGACAACTTGTAATACAAAAAGTCTTTCCAAAAGGCTTGGTAAGCTGTGCTGACATTTTAGTTATGATTAAAAAGTTGAAGAGTCTAGAAATGTAATCTTTTCAATCTGTAGATTTATATTTTGATTCTTGTGTAAACTATTTTCAAATTTATCTTCAAATTTTCGTGAAGTATATATAATTTATTAAACTAAAATGCAACTAGGTTCACTTAATATTTGTTTGAAAATGTTATTGTGATAGTTAATTTTAAAGTGCCATAAAACAGGTTGAGATCTGTGCATATCCTAAAAGGGTTAATTTACTAAAAAATAGTTTGCATAAAAAAATGTTTAAAAATTGCTGTCAAGTATTTTAAAATAATTTTCAAAAATAAGCAAACTTACATAGCCATGCTGTCTGGAGCACTGTGCTCCACCCCCCTTATCAGTGTTTAGACACAGGCTAGGAGGCCAATTTAGCAAATGTCTTGTGGACCTGATCTGACAGTGCGGATCAGGTCCGCAAGACATTGCTGAATGCGGAGAACAATACGCTCTCCGTATTCAGCATTGCACCAGCAGCTCACAAGAGCTGCTGGTGCAACGCCGCCCCCTGCAGATTCGCGGCCAATCGGCCGCCAGCAGGGGGTGTCAATCAACCTTTTCGTACTCGATTGGGTTGAATTCCAGCGATTTCTGTCCGCCTCATCAGAGACCACTGCTCCATAACTTGTGTTTCTGGCGAGTCTGAAGACTCACCAGAAAAACGGGCCATCAAGCTCCATTCGGAACTTTATATATAGGCCCCATTGTATCTAAACTGAGTTCACAGCTTCTAGGCATGCTCCAGCAGATAATCCCAATGCACTTTTGTATTCTACCAAAACAACAATAGATATAGATACAGCCATAGAAGGAAATGTATGTATGTGTGTGTGTGGGGGGGGGGGGGGGGGGAGTTAGAGCTTTACAATTCAGAAACTAAAAAGAAAGGGTTAATGGCAAGGCACTGCAGTATAAATTTGCAGGTAAAGTAATTAAATTACATATTATATTTTGACTCTATCCCAAATTGTTTTATGTCCCTTTAATATGTATTGCCTACATAGGGATAGTTTCCATCGAGGTGGTAAAGTGTCGAAACTGGTGGTAACTTAAAGTGATAGTAAAGTCCAAATTAAACTTTCATGATTCAGATAGGGCATGTAATTTCAACCAACGTTCTAATTTACTTTTATTATCAAATTTGCTTTGTTCTCTTGTTATTCTTAGTTGAAAGCTAAACCTAGGTAGGCTCATATGCTAATTTCTAAACCCTTGAAGACTGCCACTTGCCACAATGCATTTGACAGTTTTTCACAGCTTAAGGGTGTTAGTTCATGTGTTTCATATAGATAACATTGTGCTCATACACATGAAGTTATTTTAGAGTCAGCACTAATTGCCTGAAATGCAAGTCTGTCAAAAGATAAGGAGGCAGTCAGCAGAAGCTTAGATTCAAGGTAATTACAGAGGTAAAAAATATATTTCTATAACAGTGTTGGTTATGCAAAACTGGGGAATGGTAAATAAAGGGATTATCTTTTTAAACAAAAACATTTTCAGTGTTTATTATCCCTTTAAACAATCTCCATAGATGTTTCCACAATTTACCACCTCAATGGAAAAGAGCAGATAGTTTGTCATTCAGTAATAGAAATATTGAACTATTTCTATTAAAACATTTTTTTTTTTTAAAAAACTGAAAATATTAGAATAGTAGAATATTTACAATGGAGTGTTTTTTACTTTCTAAAACTTTCTTCTTAATTTCAGATGTTTAATTTATAGATATAACTCAGTAATGGTATTTAATGGACCAGTAAACACAGTAGATTTGCATAATCAACGAATGCAAGATAACAAGACAATACAATAGCATTTACTCTGAATTTCAAGGGGTCGATCCGATAAAAATCATCGCCCGCAAAAGCCGGCGACGCCAATATTTGCGCGGGTTTGGTATCCTATATACGGCGTAACCTAGAAGTTACGCGCCTATATTTCTGCCGTCGCCCGTAGTTTTTTGGGCTATAGGCAGGTATACCAAACCCGCGCAGTTTGGTATCCAATATGCAGCGTAAGGACTTACGTGGCGAAAATGGAGAAAACTTACTCCATTTTCACCTCGCCACAAAAAGCCCCGTAACTCCCTAAACTGGCAGCTAAAATAAACCTAACACCTAACGCATGCGCAATGTCTATCTCCCTGTCAACCGCGATCTGCTAAAATAAACCTAACACCTAACGCATGCGCAATGTCTATCTACCTGTCAACCGCGATCCCCCCCCCCCCCCCCGAAATCCCTAATAAAGTTATTAACCCCTAAACCGCCGCTCCCGGACCCCGCCGCCATCTACATAAACTAACCCCCTACTGTGAGCCCCTAAAACCGCCGCCATCTACCTTATCTATCCCCTAATTAGAACCCCTTACACCGCTGTCATCTACCTTATCTATCCCCTAATCTGACCCCTTACACCGCCGCCACCTATATAAAAATTATTAACCCCTAATCTAATCCCCCTATACCGCCGCCAGCTATATTAATATTATTAACCCCTAATGTAAGCCCCTTACACCGCCGCCATCTCTATTAAAATGATTAACCCCTTATTTAATCTACCTACCCCGCCGCCAGCTATATTATCTATATTAACCCTAAGTATATTATAGTTAATATAGGTATTACATTATATATATTAACTATATTAACCCTAATTATATTAGGGTTAATATAGTTAATATAGTTACTATAGTATTTATATTAACTATATTAACTCTATCTAACCCTAACACCCCTAACTAAATTTATATTAAATTAATCTAATTCATTTATAAACTAAAATATTCCTATTTAAATCTAAATACTTACCTATAAAATAAACCCTAAGATAGCTACAATATAATTAATAATTACATTGTAGCTATGTTAGGGTTAATATTTATTTTACAGGTAAATTGTTAATTATTTTAAGTAGGTATAATAGATATTAAATAGTTATTAACTATTTAATATCTACCTAGTTAAAATAATTACCCAATTACCTGTAAAATAAATCCTAACCTAAGTTACAAATACACCTACACTATCAATAAATTAAATAAACTACAAACATCTATCTAAAAATACAATTAAATTAACTAAACTAAATTACAAAAAAAAACAAACACTAAATTACAAAAAATAAAAAAGATTACAAGATTTTTAAGCTAATTACACCTATTCTAAGCCCCCTAATAAAATAATAAACCCCCCAAATAAAAAAATTCCCTGCCCTATTCTAAATTAAACAAATTTCAAAGCTCTTTACCTTACCAGCCCTTAAAAGGGCCTTTTGTGGGGCATGCCCCAAAGAATTCAGCTCTTTTGCATACAAATACAATACCCCCCCCCCATTACAACCCACCACCCACATACCCCTATTCTAAAACCACCCAAACCCCCCTTAAAAAAGCCTAACACTACCCCCCTGAAGATCTCCCTACCTTGTCTTCACCACACCGGGCCGAACTCCTGATCCGATCCGGGCGATGTCTTCCTCCAAGCGGCAAAGAAGAATTTTTCCTCCGGCGATGTCTTCCTCCAAGCGGCAAAGAAGAATTCTTCCTCCGGCGACGTCTTCCTCCAAGCGGCAGCAAAGTCTTCATTCTTCCGGCGGCATCTTCAATCTTCTTTCTTCGCTCCGCCGCTGCGGAGCATCCATCCCGGCCGACTACTGAACTTGGAATGAGGTACCTTTAAATGACGTCATCCAAGATGGCGTCCGCCGAATTCCGATTGGCTGATAGGATTCTATCAGCCAATCGGAATTAAGTTAAAAAAATCTGATTGGCTGATTGAATCAGCCAATCAGATTCAAGTTCAATCCGATTGGCTGATCCAATCAGCCAATCAGATTGAGCTCGCATTCTATTGGCTGTTCCGATCAGCCAATAGAATGCGAGCTCAATCTGATTGGCTGATTGGATCAGCCAATCGGATTGAACTTGAATCTGATTGGCTGATTCAATCAGCCAATCAGATTTTTTTAACTTAATTCCGATTGGCTGATAGAATCCTATCAGCCAATCGGAATTCGGCGGACGCCATCTTGGATGACGTCATTTAAAGGTACCTCATTCCAAGTTCAGTAGTCGGCCGGGATGGATGCTCCGCGGCGGCGGAGCGAAGAAAGAAGATTGAAGATGCCACCGGAAGAATGAAGACTTTGCTGCCGCTTGGAGGAAGACGTCGCCGGAGGAAGAATTCTTTTTTGCCGCTTGGAGGAAGACATCGCCGGAGGAAGAATTCTTCTTTGCCGCTTGGAGGAAGACATCGCCCGGATCGGATCAGGAGTTCGGCCCGGTGTGGTGAAGACAAGGTAGGGAGATCTTCAGGGGGGTAGTGTTAGGCTTTTTTAAGGGGGGTGTGGGTGGTTTTAGAATAGGGGTATGTGGGTGGTGGGTTGTAATGGGGGGGGTATTGTATTTGTATGCAAAAGAGCTGAATTCTTTGGGGCATGCCCCACAAAAGGCCCTTTTAAGGGCTGGTAAGGTAAAGAGCTTTGATATTTGTTTAATTTAGAATAGGGCAGGGAATTTTTTTATTTTGGGGGTTTATTATTTTATTAGGGGGCTTAGAATAGGTGTAATTAGCTTAAAAATCTTGTAATCTTTTTTTATTTTTTGTAATTTAGTGTTTGTTTTTTTTTGTAATTTAGTTTAGTTAATTTAATTGTATTTTTAGATAGATGTTTGTAGTTTATTTAATTTATTGATAGTGTAGGTGTATTTGTAACTTAGGTTAGGATTTATTTTACAGGTAATTGGGTAATTATTTTAACTAGGTAGATATTAAATAGTTAATAACTATTTAATATCTATTATACCTAGTTAAAATAATTAACAATTTACCTGTAAAATAAATATTAACCCTAACATAGCTACAATGTAATTATTAATTATATTGTAGCTATCTTAGGGTTTATGTTATAGGTAAGTATTTAGATTTAAATAGGAACATTTTAGTTTATAAATGAATTAGATTAATTTAATATAAATTTAGTTAGGGGTGTTAGGGTTAGATAGAGTTAATATAGTTAATATAAATACTATAGTAACTATATTAACTATATTAACCCTAATATAATTAGGGTTAATATAGTTAATATATATAATGTAATACCTATATTAACTATAATATACTTAGGGTTAACATAGGTAATATAGCTGGCGGCGGGGTAGGTAGATTAAATTAGGGGTTAATCATTTTAATAGAGATGGCGGCAGTGTAAGGGGCTTACATTGGGGGTTAATAATTTTAATATAGATGGCGGCGATGTTAGGGGCTCACTTTAGGGGGTTATAGATATAATATAGCTGGCGGCGGGGTACGGGAGCAGCGGTTTAGGGGTTAATAACTTTATTAGGTTGCGGCGGGGTACGGGAGCGGCGGTTTAGGGGTTAATAGCTTTTTTATTGTTAGGATAGTGAGGGGGGATAGCGGATAGAGGGTTAGACGTGTCGGGCTTTGTTAGGGAGGCGTGTTAGACTTGTCAGGCTATGTTAGGGAGGCGTGTTAGACAGTGCGGGTGTTTTAGACTTTAGTCAGGTTTTATAGGCGCCGGCAGTTTCTAACGTGCCGCAAGTCACTGGCGACGCCAGAAATTTGTACTTACGCAGATTTATGGACATCGCTGGTTTGTCAGACTTACGGCACGTTAGCAAGTGACGGCGACTTATATGGGATAGCTCGAGTTGCGAGCTAAAACTGCGGGCGACGCCGGTTCCCTCGCTTGCGCCGCAAACTGCGATCTATATCGGATCGCGCCCCAAATGAGTAGTAGATTTTTTTTTTAACAAATTTCAAAGTTATGTATATTTCCACTCCCCCTGTACCATGTGATAGCAATCAGCCAATCACAACTGCATATACGTATAGTCTGTAAATTCTTGCACATGCTCAGTAGGAGCTGGTGACTTAAAAAGTGTAAATATAAAAGACTGTGCACATTTTTTAATGGAAGTAAATTGTAAAGTTGTTTTAAATTACATGGTGTATATGAATCATGAAAATTTAATTTAACCTGAGTGTCCCTTTAATGCTTTATTCTTTAATAAAAAATTATCTTGATTTACTATTTGTAAAAGAAAATAGTGTTTTTCATCTTTGTGTTCTATGTAATTTAGAATATGTAAATATGAGCTATTGGAAATGTATCTGCATGCAAATATTAAAAATTCATTATATTAGACACATTTGAGTCGATCACAGCAATCCTTAAGAAAAGTTTATCAAATGATTTTTCTACAAAAGTCACAATTAAAATCCCTATGGGGATTTTTGTTGATAAATCATTTGAAGAGATTTTCTAACGGATTGTGAATAACTCCATTGTTTGCTGTAATGGTAACACCATGTAATGTAAACCTTGTTTACTGTTAGGCCTTAAAGATGTACATATGAATATATGGACAGAACACTCCCGTCTGGTATCTGTAGATACCACTATATAAATCAAACAATAAACAATAAACATAAAAATGTTGATTGAAGTCTCTTTATCCATAAGATTTGCAAGACAAAGAAAGAGAGAAAACATACAAAATGCAATTGCAAACAAAGTCCATGTTGTTTTCACATGATAAATCTTGATTAGTAGCAGGGCTGGCACTGTCCCCTGTTGTCATCTCTCTATTGTAATACTTACAAATTGTCAACCAGTGTCCATGAGTATAATCACAGTCCATGTAAAATAGAAGTACAACTTCTGTAATCCAAGACCAGGTACACTAGTAAGAAGTGTAGTAGCTTGAAGATGGTTCTCTTTATCAGGTCCCACAAACTCAAATGTAGTACTGGTTGATGTTGTATCTGTAGAGTTTAACAAGAATGCGGGTCCTGTCAACCATGTCAATTTCATGAATTGTGCTGAAGTTAATGACCTGGTTGCAAGATCTGCAGTATTTTGGTTAGTAGGTACATAATACCATTGCTCTGGTTTTGTAGATCTCCTGATGTGTTCTACTCGGTTGCTGATAAATCCTTCATGTGGTTTTCCTTCAGTGTCGGTCACTTTTAGGTAGGCCACAACTGCAGTAGCTTCTGTAGATGCATCTGAGAAGATGTAGATCTCAGTTTCTGTAGTTGTTGATAGAGATGTAGAAGCATAACACCGTGGAATACAGAGCTTTTCAAGAGCCTTCAAAGAATCTGTCCACTTTTCGCACATCTGACGTTTCTCTATAGGTAGTAAAGTATCCCAGGATTTTGACTCAGATGAAAGCTGTCTAAGCAGAGACTTTCCTTGTATAGTCACTGGAGCTACAAACCCCAGTGGGTCATAAAGACTGTTAATAATTGATAAAACACCACGTCTAGTGTATGGCTTTTCATCAGTAGAAACTTTGAAAACAAATTCATTAGTTGATATGTTCCAATGTAGACCTAGACTTCCTTGTACAGGTGGTGCATCTGTACCTAGATCTAAGTCTTTGAGGTCCGTTGCATGGTCTGCTGGAGGAAAGGCTTTCAACACCTTGCTGCTGTTTGAGACTATTTTATGAAGCATTAGGTTTGCTACAGATAACATCTTTTGTGTTCTTTTAAGCAGATCAATGGCTTCTTCATCTGTTGGTACAGACTTGATTCCATCATCCACATAGAAGTCTCTTTCTACATATTGTCTGGCATCTGTTCCATATTCCATTTCACCTTCTTGAGCTGTTCTTCTTAGTCCATATATTGCCACTGCAGGTGATGGACTGTTGCCGAAGACATGCACTCTCATGCGATAATTTATTATCTCAGCACTAGTATCATTGTTGTGATGCCACAAAAACCTGAGGTAATTCCTATTGTCTTCTCTAACAATGAAACAATAGAACATCTGTTGTATGTCAGCCATGAATGCTACAGGTTCTTTCCTGAACCTGATCAATACTCCTAAGAGACTGTTAGTAAGGTTAGGTCCAGTAAGAAGAGCACTAATGAGTGACATGCCTTCATACTGTGCACTTGAATCAAACACAACCCTTATTTGACCTGGTTTGCGTGGATGATAGACGCCAAATGAAGGAAGATACCAACATTCTTCACCTTCTTTTAGTGGAGGAGCTGGCTCTGCATGCTTATTTTCAAATATCTTCTGCATGAATGATACAAAGTGTTCTTTTATCTTCGGATCTTTCTTTAGAGTAAGTTGTAAGGAAGAAAGTCTAGAGAGTTCTTGAACTCTGTTGTTGGGTAACCTTTGTCTTGGATTGCGAAATGGCAGAGGGGCTACCCAACTGTTTGAGTCATCCTTGTAAAACTCTTTGTCCATTAACTTGAGAAATTCTTTATCTTCGATAGAAGGAGCTAGTTTATTGTCATGCTGTGTTGTGTGGAACACTGTACTTCCAATGTTGTCATCATCTGGTAAGGGAGTAACTATATCATCTTGACTGGCATAGTATGAATATTCATAAATTCCAGGTTTCTCCTTTACATGGTAGTGATTTGGGCATGGCTCAAAGTAAGATGGACGTCCATTAATTAACACATTAGTTTTCAAGGAGTTAGTAATATCTGTTCTGTAGATTTTTCCTATACAGGCATCTCCAACTATTTCCCAGCCAAGGTCAAGTCTCTGAGCGTATGCAGAATTATGAGGTCCATTACATTGCTGGCGTACCTTGTGTATTCTTAGAATGTCTCTACCAAGTAAAAGCAATATCTGGGCATTCTTCTCTAGAGCTGGTATGCAACTAGCTATGTGTTTCATGTGAGGATGGTAATGTGCTATTTCTGGCGTAGGAATCTCATTCCTGTTATCTGGAATTTGATTGCATTCAATAAGTGTAGGTAAAGGCAACTGTATACCATCTGTAATAGAAGCTATTATGAAAACACTATCTCTTCTTCCTTTTGTTTCAAACTGACCTGCACATGTACCAAGGGTGTAAGATGAAGGATTACCATTTACGTTGAATATGTTGAAGAATTCAGTTCTAGCCAGTGATCGATTGCTTTGATCATCCAGAATTGCATACATTCTTACTGATTTATCAGGCTCTCCCTTAGGATACACTTTAACAAGACATATTTTAGAGCAGGACCTTCCACTAAGTCCTTCACCGCATATTTCAGTACATTTTGAAGCAACAGATGTTTTGTTTGTTGTCTCTTCTGCTTTCTCCCCGCCATGCTTTTCAGTAGGGGCAATACTTTCAAGTGGAAGGGAACTTGAAGACTCTGGGTGGAGAGCAAACACATGTCTGTCACTATTGCATTCTGAACATCTAATATTGGCTTTACAGTTTCTAGAAAGATGATCTGTTGAAGCACAGCACCTGAAGCATAGTCCATAATTTTTAAGAAGCTCTATGCATTCTTGCAAAGGTTTTTCTCTAAAGCTACGACATTTCTTAAGTGGGTGAGGCTTCTTGTGCAATGGGCATTCTTGAATTAAATTCTTTAATTTCTCACTTTGCATTTCCTGTCTGGAAGGTGCTACATCTGTCTTTTGGACAAATACTGATTTCTTTGAGTTCTTGAATCTTGAAGTTTCTTTCTCATGTTCTGGAGAAGTCACTGCCCACTGATTTAATTCGGTTAAAGAGAAACTTGGATCATTTCTTGTCCTTGCTATGTCTTGGATGAACTTACTGAAAAAGGAAAAGGGAGGGAATGATACATTATTCTCTTGCTTGTATCTTGATCCTTGTGTTGCCCATTTATCTTGAAGAGCATGAGGTAACTTCACCACAATTGGATTCACACCTTGTGCAGTATCAAGATAACACAGTCCTGATAGACATGGATCTGCTTTAGCTGCTTCTAGTTCCAGCAGAAGATCACTTAACTCTTGTAGCTTGCGATTGTCCCTAACTGTGACTTTTGGAATTTTTTGTATTTTCTTTAAAAGGGCATTTTCAATTACTTCTGGACTACCATAAGTCTGATCCAAACGTTCCCAAATCATTTTTAAACCTGCAACTGGGTTGTCTACATGGACAGCTCTGAGCCTCTTGACACGTTCTGCAGATTCAGCACCTAACCACTTTACCAGCAGATCAAGCTCTTCTCTAGCAGATATACCTAAATCTTCAACAGCAGTCTTGAATGTAGACTTCCAAGACCTGTAGTTCTCTGGCAGATCATCAAATTTTGCAAGACTTGTATTAGTAAGCTCACGTCGAATCATATACCTTGCTAACTCAGACATCTCTAACCTTTCAGTCTTAGTTACTGGAGGTACCTGAAGATCACTTGCGTAATAGGAATTGAATGCTGAGGGATAGTATGGGTTTGCGGATACATTTAATCCAGCTGAAGCCTTTTCTTTCACTGATCTTAATGGAGGTGACTGTGATGGACCCCATACTTGTTTGTTTTCTAGAGGTTGTGTGATTTGTGCATTGACACCTGAGATGCTTATCCTCTGAATTGCATCTGTTCTGGCTGGTGCAATTGGATCACTATTGAGATGTAAATCATTTGTGGTAGGGTGCACATCATTCCAACCTCTGTCTTTATGAGCATTGCCTCCTTCTTCCTCTTCAAATGAGTTGTAGTGTTTTTCACTCTGGTTAAGAACATAATCACATGTTCTCTTCTCTGGGTAGTCTGATCCCACCAGACTGACAGAATATTCTAGGAGCTCTTCTGTATTGGCTGCCTCAAGTACCTTTAATCTTGCCATGGCTACAGCTACTTCTTTTTCATTTTGCAGTATTTCTAAATCTGTTTATTTTTTCGCTGCTTCTAATTCTTTTTCCTTCTCCCATTTTGCTGCTTCTAATTCTTTTTACTATTCTGTTTTCATTTACTGTTTGCAAGATGACTGCCTTATGATGTAAAGTTAAACATGCAATCCAACTTACAGATTAGTAGAATCCAGCAGAGTAGCTTAACTCAGACAAATTCCACAGCAGAGATTTATGAATCCTTCATGCTTTATTGTTGCAAAACAAGAATTCTGAGGTTCCAGAAGTGGTAATTGCCAGGTAAAAAGAATTTGCCTCTACAAAGCTATTAGCAGAGAGTTCTAGCAAACTTACACATTGAAAGTGAAACTAATTTACACACACAAGTGAAACAAAATGGAGGCAGGAAGTGACCTCAAAAAGGTCAGAGGTAGCACAAGAACTAAAATAGCATTTAAAGATGTACATATGAATATACAGGGAGTGCAGAATTATTAGGCAAGTTGTATTTTTGAGGATTAATTTTATTATTGAACAACAACCATGTTCTCAATGAACCCAAAAAAAACTCATTAATATCAAAGCTGAATAGTTTTGGAAGTAGTTTTTAGTTTGTTTTTAGTTATAGCTATTTTAGGGGGATATCTGTGTGTGCAGGTGACTATTACTGTGCATAATTATTAGGCAACTTAACAAAAAACAAATATATACCCACTTCAATTATTTATTTTTACCAGTGAAACCAATATAACATCTCAACATTCACAAATATACATTTCTGACATTCAAAAACAAAACAAAAACAAATCAGTGACCAATATAGCCACCTTTCTTTGCAAGGACACTCAAAAGCCTGCCATCCATGGATTCTGTCAGTGTTTTGATCTGTTCACCATCAACATTGCGTGCAGCAGCAACCACAGCCTCCCAGACACTGTTCAGAGAGGTGTACTGTTTTCTCTCCTTGTAAATCTCACATTTGATGATGGACCACAGGTTCTCAATGGGGTTCAGATCAGGTGAACAAGGAGGCCATGTCATTAGATTTTCTTCTTTTATACCCTTTCTTGCCAGCCACGCTGTGGAGTACTTGGACGCGCGTGATGGAGCATTGTCCTGCATGAAAATCATGTTTTTCTTGAAGGATGCAGACTTCTTCCTGTACCACTGCTTGAAGAAGGTGTCTTCCAGAAACTGGCAGTAGGACTGGGAGTTGAGCTTGACTCCATCCTCAACCCGAAAAGGCCCCACAAGCTCATCTTTGATGATACCAGCCCAAACCAGTACTCCACCTCCACCTTGCTGGCGTCTGAGTCGGACTGGAGCTCTCTGCCCTTTACCAATCCAGCCACGGGCCCATCCATCTGGCCCATTAAGAGTCACTCTCATTTCATCAGTCCATAAAACCTTAGAAAAATCAGTCTTGAGATATTTCTTGGCCCAGTCTTGACATTTCAGCTTGTGTGTCTTGTTCAGTGGTGGTCGTCTTTCAGCCTTTCTTACCTTGTGCTTTTGGGCACTCCAGTGATGTTGCAGCTCTGAAATATGGCCAAACTGGTGGCAAGTGGCATCTTGGCAGCTGCACGCTTGACTTTTCTCAGTTCATGGGCAGTTATTTTGCGCCTTGGTTTTTCCACACGCTTCTTGCGACCCTGTTGACTATTTTGAATGAAACGCTTGATTGTTCGATGATCACGCTTCAGAAGCTTTGCAATTTTAAGAGTGCTGCATCCCTCTGCAAGATATCTCACTATTTTTGACTTTTCTGAGCCTGTCAAGTCCTTCTTTTGACCCATTTTGCCAAAGAAAAGGAAGTTGCCTAATAATTATGCACACCTGATATAGGGTGTTGATGTCATTAGACCACACCCCTTCTCAATACAGAGATGCACATCACCTAATATGCTTAATTGGTAGTAGGCTTTCGAGCCTATACAGCTTGGAGTAAGACAACATGCATAAAGAGGATGATGTGGTCAAAATACTAATTTGCCTAATAATTCTGCACTCCCTGTATGGACAGAACAAACTATATTCTACTTATAACAATTTTACAAAGACTAGTATTTTATGTCTTTAGGGTCAACGCTTATCATGCAACATTATAAAAGGAAATCAACTTGAATCACCCTTAAATATTCAAAGATAGTATACATTGTTTCTATTTATTCAAAGATTCAGTTGAAACTGACTTTTAAAGTTACTTAGAAACTAGTTGAATTTAATAATTGTATAATCCAAATTTCTGTAATAAGAATTGACACCTGTCAGAACTATGAGCCACTTCTTTAGTGAAATCTTCAAATTATTGATTATACCCAATCTTTATGAATAGATTTTAGTTTTTTTAGCTCTACTCTTTGGTATTGTTTTTTTGTTTTTGTTTTTGTGTTTATCAAACCATCCGAAATTTAAAACATTTAGTATATATTAAAATTAATCCAGGAAAATGTTTTGCAAAAAATGAATGTGACATGTTTTAAGTCTAAGGGGTATATTTATGAAGCAGTGGATGCTGCTTATTCCACGTAATGTAAGTTAAGAAGTGGTGGTCGTAAGACCGCTGCTCCTTAAATCGTCCGCCACCTCTGAGGTGACGGACAGTAATCATCCCAATCAGATACGATCAGGCTGATTGACACCCCCTGCTAGTGGCCGATTGGCCGAAAATGTGCAGGGGTCGGTGTTGCTAATGCTAAATCATGTCTGCCCGACAGTTAATAAATCTACCACTAAGACTTGTCTGTAGTCTGTACTTATTTTAAATTAACATACCAGTCAAGTGTGAAACATTCTGAATACATTAACACATTGTTTGCAACAGTTGTTTTTGAGTGGCTATGCTTCCCGACCATGTGCCTTATTTCGAGGTGCCAAATCCGGACTTGTTTCTGGTGTATATATGACTTGTCAGTGTAATTTTGTTTGCCACATTTGTATAATTTGCAGTGTTGTATTGTGGTGGTAATTTGGTACCAGAATAGTAAAACAATTTGGCCGTCCACTTTCTAAACATTATTTTATTAGAAGACAAATAATATAGGCATGAAAAATTAACAATTGCCTACAAGCTACAAACATATTATACAACCTTCAAGAAAATACCAGGAATTACAACATCCAGTCCAAATTATACAGGGCAACTCTAGCCTAAATAAACCCAGGTTAAGCAATACTACTAACTAAACATAGTAAACCAGAGAATCTATCCCCATTGTAAACTTAAATTAAGGTGTGTTCTATCAAACACCAATCAAAGGCTACATGGGAGTGTCCTTCTTAGACAAAGACTAGGCCAAAGCCTATTCTATAATAATTAACTATGTGAATATTCTAGGTATAAATTCTCTGGTTTTATGACACCACATGTATCACCTCTAATGATGCAAATTAGGGACAGATATGTGGCAGGGTTAAGCGTGTGAAGTCTACAAAGGGCACTTCCAGTTTTCAAAAAAAAAAAACATAATAAGGATTCTAAATAAATGAATAATAATGCATGCATAATTTTTAGGCATGTGCATGTGTAACATTCCTGCTGATCCGAATGCTAAATATGGCGTGAGCACACTAAGATCTTGCTTTGTGCAGTTCTTTCTTTGTTGTACTTCCACAAGAAAACAAACGGCTCTGAAAATTGCTGCATGCGGCTTGCAGACACCTTCTTTAGCATTTGGATCTGCACGAATGTCCCAAATGCACATCCCTAATAATTAGATTAGATTTAGATTACACTTTAGATTAGAATTACAAAATATTTAGGGCCAGATTATGAGTGAATTGTTATTGTTTGCGCACAGACAATATTGGGTTTTCCTGGTCGTTTGCATGCAAGTTAAATTGCGCTTGTATTACAAGTTGAAAGTAAATGCGAGCACCTGAGCACAATCACAAATTTATGCTAGAATGATTACCGCAACTTCAGAGGTCTGGTTAACTGTATCACAAAACTGAAAAGTGTCGCAAAACATAAAAACACACAAAACACATAAAAAATACATCTCAAAGTACAGTTACACTCATAATAACACCATCTAATAAAAGTTATTTTTTTTGAAAAGATATTGCACAGAAAGCTATAAAGGCTAAAAGATATGAGATCCCAGGTGTTAGAAATAAAAAGGCAGGCATAGGCATACATATACCTATCTAAAGATGGATATGTATGTATATATTAAGGCATCATTCAGTGCAATATAATATGTTACAAAACTATTTACACAAACACCAAGCGAAAATCAGAGGTGAATATAAAAAAAAATCTGTGAAAAGGCATGTTTTTCATGTTTTGCTATACATATGACATTTTTAAGAAGATCTTATTTTTATAGCACACAATCTGTATTGTTCACATAAAATAATCTAAGAAATGTAAAGATTATGTAGTGAGAAAAACAAAGATTTTTTTTTTTATATCCTTTAAGTTCACAAAAGTAAAATGACATTTGGCCTACTGTTCATGGTAGTTATTACCCTGCATGGGGTTAGTGCTGAATCAATATTTAGCAGTAAATGAGAAAATACAGTGATTTTGTTGTTTTTTGTTGTTTTTGTCATAGTGCATCTTAGTAGTATAATGCAAACCCGTTAACTATTATAATACATTACATATCTGCTCTGTAATTTTTATAAAAATGGCTCAGCATCATAGAGTATTTTTTTTTAACAATTATTACCTCAAAATGTACAATTATACTGTGCACAGCCACATACCTAGTCTGATATTTGAATTTAGCATCACATTATAATTTGACTAATGCATTTTTCTTCCTGATTTTGTATATGAACTTAAAGGGATAGAAACAGGGATGGGCGAATGTGTACATTTTCGAATTTTGAATGTAGAACGAATGTTATTACCGAATTTCGAATTTTAAATCCGAATGTCGATAAGAACGAATATTCTTAAAAATTCGAAAATCAAATGTTATTTACAGTTTTCGAATGTCACTTTCGAATTCGAATGTTTATAATTATATCGAATGTCCACATTCGAAATTTCAAATTTAACATTCTATTTTAACAAATACTATTCAGAAGTCCAATAGTTCATGTGGTAGGGCTGGAATCTAGTAAATTGATACATAAATAGATACAAATATATCATTTCGAATGTTTCCATATAGAATATTGCATAATTCGAATATTACATTTAAAGAAAGCATTAGAAATACTATTACAAACATATAAATTCAAATTTTTCGAATTCGAATATAAATTCAAATTTTTCGAATTCAAATATTACATAATTCGAATATTACATTTAAAGAAAAAGCATTAGAAATACTATTACAATCTAAATTCTAATTTTTCAAATTCGAATATTGCATAATTCGAATATTACATTTAAAGAAAAAGCATTAGAAATACTATTACAATCTAAATTCAAATTTTTCGAATTCGAATATTGCATAATTCGAATATTACATTTAAAGAAAAAGCATTAGAAATACTATTACAATCTAAATTCGAATTTTTTGAAAAGAATATTTTCGAATGTAATCGTAAAATTCGAAACCGAACATTCGAAAATCGAATGTTAGAATGTTATGCAAACATTCAAAATTCGATTCGAACGAACGAATGTGTTAAAAATCGTGCCGTTTTTCGAATATTGCGAAACATTCGCCCATCCCTAGATAGAAATGTCAAAATTGAAATGTGCATGGGTGCACTTCAATTTGAGATGTAAGCATTTTTGTAATATATTTCCATTAGCAAAAATGCTTCTAGTAAAAGTTATTATTTTTCTGCAGCATACGCACATATCCTGTGAGGGCCGTTGCATCAGTATTCAAACACTACAGCTTCTCAGAGAACTGGCAGTGGTGTGTATTGCTTTTAAAAATATAATTTGTGTCATACAAGCTACTGCTGACTCTCTGAGAAGGTGATTTGTTTGAATTCTAGTGCATGAGCCCACACAGGATATGTGCGTATGCTGCAGGAAAACAATAATAACTTTTACTAGAAAGAAGCATTTTTGCTAATGGAAGTATATTGTAAACATGCTCATAATACAAATTGAAAAGCACCTATGCACATTTAATTTTTTACCTTTATATACCTTTAAAGAGATATAACAGTGCTTTAATGTGTTAGGGGCCTATCTATCAAGCTCCGAATGGTTAGGGGCTGCTCCATAACCCTGACCGCCTGCTTTGAGCAGGCGCACAAGAATCACCGCAAATTCAACCCGATCGAATATACGATCGGGTTGATTGACACCCCCCTGCTGGCGGCCGATTGGCCACTAGTCAGCAGGGGGCGGCGTTGCACCAGCAGCTCTTGTGAGCTGCTGGTGCAATGCTGAATACGGAGAGCGTATTTCATTCAGCGAGGTCTTGCGGACCTGATCCGCAGTGTTGGATCAGGTCCGCAAGACCTTTCTTAAATAGGGACCTTAGTGTGTTTTATTAGTGCACTATATGTGCATATAACATATATATATATATATACCTGTATATATATATATAAAGGTAGCCCTCAGTTTACGCCGGGGTTAGGTTCCAGAAGGAATGGTTGTAAATTGAAACCGTTGTAAATTGAAACCCAGTTTATAATGTAAGTCAATGGGAAGTGAGGGAGTTAGGTTCCAGGCCCCTCTCAAAATTTTCATAAGTAACACCTAACACATTATTTTTAAAGCTTTGAAATGAAGACTTTAAATGCTAAACAGTATTATAAACATAATAAAATAATCACACAACACAGAATATATAATTAAACTAAGATAAATGAACAAAAATATTTGCTAAACAGCATTATAAACCTAATAAAATAATCACACAACACAGACTTCACTTGCATTTTTCTGCAAACAGTTCTTTCTATGCATTCCAATCTGGACTGATTTATAGACAGGAAGATCTTGTTCCTTTGAAATCTGCTTGATAGCTCAGGTCTGGTTAAACTGATTAATTTTAGCTTGCTTGGCTTCGCTGCAACACAAGCGGACAGCTCCACCTACTGGCTATTTTAATAAATGCACTGCTTCTCATTGCTTTTCAATAGCAGTCACATGACTGGAAAAAAGGGTTGTTATTCTGGAACGGTGTAAATTGAACTGTTGTAAAACGAGGGCCACCTGTATATATATATATACACACAAGCACACAAATACCCCTGTAAACTTTAATGGCGGTTTTATGTTGAAAACCATTAGATACGATTTTCCAAAGGACTGTGATTCACCCCTTTGTGTGCAACATACGCAAAGAGGTTAAAGTCATACATAAAGTGAGCGCCAGAGCTATAATATACTATTTGGAGCTTACTAAGCATATATGTCAGCCAATGACAAGAGGCATACGTGTGTAGCAACCAACAAAATATACCAAGAGAACAAAGTAAATTCAATAATAGAAGTAAATTGAAAAGCCTTTAAAATTGCATACTATGGGATAGGTTTATTATGCTGCGGATGCAGATGTTTTCATGTGTGCCTTAAAGGGATATAAAACCTTTTTTTTTTCTTTCATGATTCAGATAGAACATACAATTTTTTTTTTTTTTTTAAATATTTTATTTAAATCCTTTCCAGAATTTCCAGACACTATGATTTAATTAAAACAAATACAGACATTATGAGAACACAAAGAGAAAAGTAAAAATAAAATACATAGCAAACAAAATAATTAAGCCTTATATCCTCAGGCAATTTGATTCTCATAGGAAAAAAAAAACAGGAAGAGATAAATTGCATTTTACATATCCTGAATTGGATTTTCGTTTTCTGATTTTTCCCCCTTGTTCCCCTCTGCTCCCTTACCCTATCCTTTGAAAAGAAAAAAAGAGAAAAAAAAAAAAAAATTAAATAAAATTTATTATTGTTACCACATGTCAAGCGTAACCAATTCTGAGTTCCTGAAGGGGTAAATCAGGAATTCAACTTCACTAGGTGGTAAGTCTTTGATAAACAATGACCATTTCAGGAATAATTTTCTAATATCTTGCTCATTATCTGGGTCTGTATCAATTTGTTCCAATATGTATTGTTTTTTTAAATAATTCTTAGTTTCAGTTATATTAGGAGTTGTTCTCTGTTTCCATTTTCTAAGAATAAGCTGTCGGGCTGCTAGTAGAGTCATATTAATAATTTTCCTATT
Organism: Bombina bombina; assembly: GCF_027579735.1. Taxonomy (NCBI): domain Eukaryota; kingdom Metazoa; phylum Chordata; class Amphibia; order Anura; family Bombinatoridae; genus Bombina; species Bombina bombina. The sequence goes on along the minus strand of NC_069502.1, from coordinate 725,946,476 downwards.
ATTTCCTTCATTGTTACTAGAGTTATGAAGTAAGAAGACTATTATTTTCAATGATAGAACTATACAGGAGGGAGCTAGTATTTTGTTCAACCAAAATTGGATCTTCGACCAGAAGTTTCTAATTTTTGGACAAGCCCATAACATGTGCTGAAGGTCTGCCATCGGAAAAGAACATTTTGGGCAGGAATTGAAACTATTATTCCCACATCTAGATCCTTTTTCCGGAGTAAAATAGGTCATGTAAAGCAGTTTAAGATGGGATTCCCTCCAGGAGGAGGAGAGAGTGACACGAGCAGTCTCTTGTATAGATAAATAGAGTAGTGGGGGGTCCAGGGGTTGTTTAATCAGAGCACTCCACTTATTTTGAGTTGTTTCAACATTTTTTGCTCCCTTTACTGATACCAGCATATAGTATCCAGATGCAATTGACATACGTCCCATTTTAGCGACAGCAAGCCAGTTCCCAACACTCTCTAGGGACCAATTCCACCCATAATCATGAGTAAGTTTTAAAGCATAATGCCTTGCCTGGAGATAGGCAAAAAAATTCTTATGTGGTATGTTGAATTCTAGTCTAAGGGTTTCAAATGATTTAACACATCTTCTTTCAAAATCAAGAATCTGATATATATTACTAAGACCTAATATTTTCCATTCCCTGTAAACTCCTACCTGTATTCCGGCTTCAAACTGAGGATTACCCATGAATGGAATATGCCGGGAAACATGGTGCTCCACCTTCAATAAAGCACAAATCTTTTTCCAAGCAAGGATAGGATTATATATGGACTTTAACTTCTTAATTTCGTTCGGAATCTGGTTAGCGTCAGTATGCATAAGTGCTATTGGGTTTAGAGGATACGTTATGTTTTTTTCCAGATCATTGTCTGTTACATAGTTCTTTAAATGGACCCAGTCAATAACTGTGCGAGCCAAAAAGGCTTGATTATATGCGCGTATGTCTGGGAGAGCCAGACCACCATATTTCACAGGAAGAGATAATTTTAAAAAAGAAATCCTAGGTTTTCTGCTCTGCCATATAAATGACCTATGAATAGAGTTAAGGAAGTCAATATCTTTCCGTTTAATGAAAAGGGGAATGTTCTGTATCATGTATAAAAGTTTAGGTAAAAGCATCATCTTGTAAGCGGCTATTCGTCCTGATAGGGATAACGGAAAGTTTTGCCAGTTTTTGAGGGAGTCTTTAATTTTATTTATTGTTGGAGTGATGTTAAGGGAATACCAAGTACTAGGATCATGAGAAATATTAATGCCGAGATAACGAAAAGAACTATGAGCTATACAGAAAGGAATTTTTGCCAGCGAGTCCCCCGTCTGAACAATCCAAAATAATTCGGACTTTGTATTATTAACCTTATATCCTGAAAAAGATCCAAAATGTTGTACTATGTTTAGGAGTTTAGGTATATTTAATCTTGTATTAGCCATATAAATGAGAACATCATCTGCATAGAGAGCGATTTTAATCTCCTTCCTTCCTATCTTTATTCCATCAATTTGATGTCGTATAGAAATAGCAAGAGGCTCGATGGCGAAATCAAAAAGGAGAGGGGAGAGAGGGCACCCCTGCCTAGTACCTCGTTGTAGTTTAATATCTTGTGACATACTACCGTTCACCAGTATCCTTGTAGTAGCATTTTGATAAAGATTACTGATAAATTTGGTAAAATTCTCCTTTAATCCAAATTTATGTAAAGTGTAAACCAGATGATCATGGTGAACGGAATCAAAAGCTTTTTCAGCATCTATTGATATTATTACCTTATCATGAGTACCCTCTCGCCCCTCTACCTCCCGAAGGTCCAGTGTTCTAAAATAATCAATAAGCAAAAAAAGTTCGCGTATTTTTGAGGAAGAGTTTCTATTCTGTATGAACCCAGCTTGGTCTGTATGAATAATGGAAGGCAGTATAGTTTGGAGTCTTTGTGCTATTATGGAGGTTAAGATTTTATAATCTGTGTTGAGTAACGCAATGGGCCTATATGATTCTTTTTTTGTTGGGTCCTTCCCTGGCTTCAATATTAAAGTGGTGAAGGAAGCAGTAAAGCTAGGGGTTGGATCTTTTCCTTCCATATAAAAAGAATTGAATAAAGTAGTTAAGTGAGGTGTGATAGGGATGTTTAAAGCTTGGTAAAATTCATTCGGTAATGCGTCTGGGCCTGGGGCTTTATTGTGAGGCAGTGTTTGGATTGCTTTATTTACTTCCATTTCAGTGATTGGAGCGTATAAGTCCTGTAGGACTTCAGGATGTAGTGTAGGAAAAGCAATTTTATTCCAAAATTCATCACGTGCCTGTACGTTAGAAGTTCGTAAAGAATATAGATCAGAGTAGTATTTAGAAAATAGTTGTAAAAGTTCTTCAGTGGTATTGAATGTCTGGCTTCCCATATTTATGTTATCTATGGATTGAGAGCCTCTCTCGATTTTAAGAAGTTTTGCTAACAACTTTCCCGTTTTATTTCCAAACCGATATAGTTTTGATTGGACCCTAGCATCATTCTGTGTTGTTTTGTAAAGTAAAAAAGAGTCCCTATTTTGTAAAGCAGAGGTATATTTAGCCCAACTGTGTGAAGAATTTTCAATTAAGTGCATATTATATGCGTTAGAGACTGCTCGTGTCAACTCCCCCTCCCTTTGCTTGAGTTTTTTTGTTCTATTCACATTATATGCTATAATCTCCCCCCTTAATACTGCCTTAGCCGTCTCCCAGAATAGTAAAGGACGTGAGATATAATCGCGGTTCAGGTCGGCATAATCTTTAAATTTAGCTTCTAGCCAGTTTTTAAATTTGAGATCTGTGGCTAGGAATGTTGGAAAGAAGAATCGTCTATTTGTTTGCCTTTGAACATGTGATTGAAAATCTAAACAAATAGGCGCATGATCGGAGATAGCTATAGGGAGTATTTGAGCCTGCACCTGTGATTTACATAGCCTCTCATCTAATAGGAATAAATCTATCCTTGAGAGAGATTTATGTGCTTTTGAGAGGCAGGTGTATTCACACGAATCAGGATTTTGAAGTCTCCAAATATCACGAACCTTTAAGTTTACCATTATTCTGGAGAAAAGTTTTGATTCCAATTTATCTCTTTTAGTTTTTTTAGGCACACGATCTCGTCTTAGCCTATCTAGCGGATATTTAGGGGCCATATTGAAGTCCCCGCCCATTATCAGGTATCCTTCAGCACACATCAAGAGCCTAGCTTGTACTAATTCCCAAAAGGATAAATTAAAAACATTTGGAGCGTATATATTGCAAAGTGTGTATAGGATGTTATCAATTTTAATTTTTAGAAATATAAATCTCCCTTCGGAATCCGAATCTACGTGTATTACCTGGTATTTGATGCTTTTACTTACAAGAATAGCTACTCCCCCCTTCCTCTTAATACTTGGAGAGAAGAACACCTCTCAAACCCATGTGGATTTGAGTTTGAGAACCTCATCAGTTCTCAAGTGTGTTTCTTGCAGAAATGCAATAGAGGTGTTAATTCTCTTCAAGTATGATAATATAGTTTTCCTTTTAATGGGAGATGTAAGTCCACCTATATTCCATGAGGTGATCTTAACTCTACTTGGCATGTCTTATTTATGGGAGAAGAAAAGAGGAAAGAAAGAAGAGAAAGAAAAAAAAAAAAAGTGGGGAGGGAGGGAGAAAAGGGGAGAGCCCCTTTCCAGAGAGGTAAAACCTTCTTAGCTCTCTGGTACCCTTAGTAGAAGGATCCTTATTCATAGTAAAATAGAAAAATACTAAGTAAATAGAAATTAAACTTAATACATCATCGATATCAATTGTGATTATTTAGTTTATAGCAAATTTTTCAGCATAGAATTTTCCTGCTTCAGCTGGAGTATCAAAGATATATGACTGATTCTCTACATATACCCTAAGTCTAGCAGGATGCAATATGTTTGCCCTTATTCCCTGCTGAATGAACTTTGTGCAAATTGGAGTAATTTCCCTCCTTTTATTAACTGTTTCCATTGAGTAATCCTGAAAGAGCAGGATTCTGGCGTCCCCTAAAAATATAGGCTGGCATTTATGGAAAGACTGCAAAAATGTGACCTTATCTTGGTAATTTAGAAATTTAACAATGATTGGCCTGGGTCTAGCATTTGTCTTAGAGGGATGAACCGGGCCAATTCTGTGTGCTCTTTCAATAAATGTTTTGGGGAAGCTCTCTGGAATCTTTAAAAGCTGCGGGATTGTTACCATAAGTAACTTGAATAGATCATCATATTGCTTGTCCTCAGGAACCCCTATTATCCTAAGGTTGTTCCTACATGCACGATTCTCTAAGTCTTCAATTTTACTTTGTAATTTTATAAGTGTGTTAATTGAGGTTTCAGTCTTAACATTATATTCTATCATGTTATCCTCTAAGTCTGATATTCTTTGCTCTGCCTCTGAGAGCCTACCTGCGAATTGTCTAACTTCTGATGTTAGATGTACAATATCTGATTTGATCTCATCTCTTAGAGTTTCGAATTTAGGTGAGAGGGCTTCCAATATTTTGAAGACTAGAGATTGCATGTCTATAGATTCAGATGTTATTTGGGTATTGCTAGTGGATGAGAATGTCTCAGCGGCAAGGTCCGAAGTAGCCTTATTCCGTTTGTCTCTTGATCTAGCCGCCATTGGGGAGGGTGTGTTTTTTTGGTGAAGGTGCAGGAATTTATCCATGTGCTTGTGGCTAATATGAAAGTGCAAGGGGTGTGGTAGTGAATGGAAGGGGGATAAAATTAAAGTGCAAAGCCCCTCTCGGGGTGTAGGGGATCAGAATAATGTGGGTATGGAAGGGAAGGTGAAGTGTGAGGGAGTGAATGGGGTGTAAAACATCTACAATGGGTGAGAGTGAATTATTTTATAGGTGGGTAGAGAAGAGAAAAAATAAAAAAAAAAAAAAAAAAAAAGAGAGAAAAAAAAAAAAAAAAAAATCTTTTCTCTCTTTTTTCCCTTCTTCCTCCTTAAAAAAATAAAAATTTAGAAACAGTATATGTAGTTGCCGCTGAGACAAATTCACTCAATTAATGTAGTTCCAACAATAGTTCTACTATTGATATGTTATTATTGTTGATCTTATTAAATTTTAGGACCTGAACCTCTTTGGGTAGAGTAAATCTCTCTGAACCTTTCAAGGACTAAAAAATGATCAAAAACAAATATCCTTAACAAAGCAAGCTCGCCCTTGAGTGCTATATAATACAGTCCTGCAGAATGTAGCTTCAAACAATATCAGAGTTTACATCAGCATAAAACTGCAAAATACAATCCTAAAAATTATTATTCTAAACAATATCAGAATTTATAATAATGTGAAACTTCAGTTTTACGAGATTTACCTCTATCTTTTACTTCCCTCTCTGGTGATTTTCAATTTATTCATGCATGCAGGTGCACAAGCCTTTTGTCTCGTTACACAAAGGCAATATTATAAGAAAATATAAACGCAGACTATTACATTCTTATTAATAATACATTCAGTATAGAGAGGCTTGTGTGGTGTCAATATTTTTCAATATAATGTTTCTGGGGGATCTTGAAAAGATAAAGCTCCTTTAATTTATAAATGAGGCAGAGATGTCTTATCTAAAAAAGAATTATACAGCTAAATATATCTAGCCTTACAATTGAGTCTAGGTATCTTAAAGACCCTTTATGTTAACTATGCTATATGTGATAAACCTATAGGTTTATGCTTAATAGACAGAACAAAATATAGGCCAGTGTATTATAGGTAATTATAAATATGCGGTTTCAAAAGAAAAGAAAAAATGTTATAAGTTACTTCTATATTTGCCACAGTTGAAGTCACCATAGGAAATGTATTTAAGCTTGTTTAAGAAAAAAAAAGGAAGAAAAAATGTCCAGTTTTTCTGTGAAAGATAATGAGCAACATCAGTTATTTGTCCACAAGTTTAGAAAGTTCGTGAGGCTTTTATCAGCAGAAAAAAAATAGCATCAAGTTAGTTGGTTACTTTACCAGTCTCTGGTCTGGGCTTAAGATAGCCGGTATTAGAAGCAGGGTCCTCCTTGATAGTTGCCCCCCCTGCGCAGCACCGGTGGAGGGGGGAATGCCACTCAGGCAGTGAGGAACAAACAATCACCTCCCGGATGCCGTAGCTCGCACTCTATACGGCATACATTGTAGGGAGACAACCGGCGTTTACAGCAGGGCTCAAGCAGGTGACCGCAATCTCTACCCCTCTCGCAGCATCGGTGGGAGGGGTCGTTGTGGGAAACAGCGGATGCGACCCGCCAGGTACCGGAGTTCAACGGTCTCTCCTCTTCTCCCCAGGACAGGCGCAAGGGACTGAGGCAAACTCGGAACCCGCCAGGGATCGTGCAGCCCAGGCCTCTATCTCAAGGCAACAGAAGGAAAGAACCGGGAGCCATCCAGGTCTGGCCACAGTCAGGGTCGAGGGAAGCGCCCGGTCCCACAACGTCTCGGGGGCACCCGCAGGGGGCAGCCCAGGTCGCCCGGGTCCGCCCGTGGAAGATCCCGCACAGCAGTTCGCTCTGTGCGGCAGGGCAGGGCCCGATGGCAAAAGGCAGGTGTCACACCAACAGTAGCGAGAATAGGCAGGTAGGGGGGCTGTTTGTTGTATAAGGCTTAGATATATGTAGAGGCCCTCATTCTTCTCAGTATTCATATACCATACTATTTAGGGCTTTATTTTAGAAGGAAAGTACTTAGTACCATGATAGGAGCTTCCAGCCGGTATTAGAAGCAGGGTCCTCCTTGATAGTTGCCCCCCCTGCGCAGCACCGGTGGAGGGGGGAATGCCACTCAGGCAGTGAGGAACAAACAATCACCTCCCGGATGCCGTAGCTCGCACTCTATACGGCATACATTGTAGGGAGACAACCGGCGTTTACAGCAGGGCTCAAGCAGGTGACCGCAATCTCTACCCCTCTCGCAGCATCGGTGGGAGGGGTCGTTGTGGGAAACAGCGGATGCGACCCGCCAGGTACCGGAGTTCAACGGTCTCTCCTCTTCTCCCCAGGACAGGCGCAAGGGACTGAGGCAAACTCGGAACCCGCCAGGGATCGTGCAGCCCAGGCCTCTATCTCAAGGCAACAGAAGGAAAGAACCGGGAGCCATCCAGGTCTGGCCACAGTCAGGGTCGAGGGAAGCGCCCGGTCCCACAACGTCTCGGGGGCACCCGCAGGGGGCAGCCCAGGTCGCCCGGGTCCGCCCGTGGAAGATCCCGCACAGCAGTTCGCTCTGTGCGGCAGGGCAGGGCCCGATGGCAAAAGGCAGGTGTCACACCAACAGTAGCGAGAATAGGCAGGTAGGGGGGCTGTTTGTTGTATAAGGCTTAGATATATGTAGAGGCCCTCATTCTTCTCAGTATTCGTATACCATACTATTTAGGGCTTTATTTTAGAAGGAAAGTACTTAGTACCATGATAGGAGCTTCCAGTTGCTGCAGCATGCAGCTATAGTGCAATGGTTTGGCACTAACAGAGTTCCAGTAGCGGTATGTTTCACGCTAAACAAGCCGCCCAAGGTCAGTGGTTTAGGCGGGAGTAACTCGCCAAGAGCTTGTAAGGTAGATAGATCAGCACAGGTGCACAGCGTGACCACACACCTGAACTCCTCCCCCGGAACTAGAACATACAATTTTAAACAACTTTCAAATTTACTTCTGTTATCAAATTTTCTTCGTTTCTTTGTTATCCTTTCTTAAAAAGCAGGAAGGTAAGCTCATGAGTGTGCACGTGTCTGCAGAACTATATGGCAGCAGTTTTGCAACAATGCTATTCATTAGCTGGAGCACTAGATAGCAGCACTATTTCCTGTCATGTATTGCTTCAGGCATGTGCACGCTACCTACCTAGGTGTCTCTTCAACAAGGAATATCATGAGGACAAAGCAAATTTGATAATAGAAGTAAATTGGAAACTTTTTTTAAATTGTATTCTCTATCTGAACCATGAAAGAAAATGTTTTGGTTTAATGTCCCTTTAAGGCTCACCGGAAACAAAAGTTAAGAAGTAGTGGTCGGGATAAAACCATCATATCAGCACTCAAGGGACTATTAGAGATATTCCTGAAACATTTTTCTATCTATCATCTGTCTGTCTATCTCTAATCTCTCTTTCTCTGTCTGTCCGTCTGTATGTATCTCTCTCTCTGTCTACCTCTAATCCCTCTTTCTCTGTCTGTCTATCTCTGTCATTTATCTGTCTGTCTATCTCTCTCTCTGTGTGTCTACCTCTAATCTCTCTTTCTCTGTCTGTTTATCTGTCATTTATCTGTCTGTCTATCTATCTTTCTATTTATGTCTATTCATTTCTCTCTCTGTCTATCTGTCTGTATCTATCTCTATATGTCTATCTCTATCTCTTTTGCTCTGTCTGTCAATCATCTATCTATTTGTCTGCATATCTTTCTATCTATCTATCCATCTATCTATCTATAATATATCTGTCTGTCTATCTTTATCAATAGTAAAATATACATTAATTTCTTCATACATTTATCATGTTTTTGCCTCCTAGTTTTTCTAAACCCTAACCTTACTCCATTGTCACACCATACCTATACACATTATCTTTAGCCACCTCTGACCTCTGCAGCTCTGCTTAACCATTTCTCCTTCACTATCAATTCAGAGAACAATTTGATTCTTTTAGCCATATCAAAAATAAAATGAGATATCTGAGAAAGCCACCTGCTTTCTGTCCAAGCAAAAATCATTTTTTTATAAGAATGTTCTCTTATAAAGCTACCTTTGTCCAATGATTTTACAGAATGTGGTAATCAGATTGTGACAAAACTATATGAGTACATTTTATGCTTTTCTAATGTACTATTATTAGTTTTTTTTCTTCAACTGAACAGATTGTGCGGTGTGCTTTCACACAATGGTATGAATAATTCTGATTATTAATTAGAAGTTTTGTAATTATAATTTTGAGCGTTTTTTAAGTGGCATGCAAATTCAGTTTGATTTAATGCCAATAATGTAAAGCTTTTAAAGTAGCATATTTCATGATCTCTGAGGTAATGAAATAAGTTTGTAGTTATAGAAACAAAAGGAACAGCCATGGAAAAGTTGACTGCACATGGGAAAACATAACTGATACTCAAATCAGGCACTTTAATGGGACAGTGGAAGCTAATGTTCAAATACCACATGGTTACTTAAAATATAATTGATGAACTATATTTTAAAGGGCCATTAAAAACAGTGGGATTGCATAATTAATAAAAACATAATAAAAAGACAATGCAAGCCAACAGCACTTATTTTTTCTGACAAATTTCAAAATGTCCTCTATTTACCTGCCTCCTGTATTATGTGACAGCTATCAGCCAATGACAGTCTCATATAAGTATACACTGTGAACTGACAGATGAGCGATGTGGAACAGGTGTTAATTAGCGATGGGAGTCAAAATTAAACTTTCATGATCCAGAGATAGCAAATCATTTTAATGCAAAGCTCTTTTTTACTTGTGTTATCAAATTCACCTATTTCTCTTGGTATCCTTTGTTGAAACTTTGCTCCTTTCCATGGCAGAACACCTAGGTAGGCTCAGAAGTTTAAACATACACTGTATGGAAGTAATATTTGCAACAGTGTATAACAAACATTGTTGCAAGCACTACTGTCTAACAATGCTTGATACGTGCACACTCATAAGCCTACTTCAGCATGCTATGATGGAAAGGAGCTGTTTCAACAAAGGATACCAAGAGAGCAAATTAAATTGGATTTATTTGTTTCAAAGGTATGCTGTTTTTGAATCATGAAAATTTGATTTGATGTTCTGGTCTCTTTAAATCATAGAAAGATAAATCTTTAGGTATGTGTAAAAGCTTTAAGAGCTGATGGTGCAATGCTGAATACAGAGAGCATATTGCTCTCTGCATTCAGCGAGGTCTGTCGGACCTGATCTGCACTGTCGGATCAGGTCCGACAGACCTTTGATAAATAGGCCTCAAAGGGTCAGTCTAGACCTAATACTTGTTCTTTATTTATTGTTACATAGCAGATAAGCATCTTGCAATGGGTTTCAAACCTATACACTGGTATCAAGTACATAAAACGTTTAAATAATTGTTTGTTAGCATCCGAAAATGTCTGCCAAGCTCCGTCCATAGCTTTCTTCTTGTCCAGTTAGCTGTTTTTGTTGTATATTTTTTTAATATTTTTCAGTTAGCTATTTCAAATTACACATGCACAAATCAGTGTGTGCAAGTAGGAAAACATATTCACAAGTCGATCGTGATTAGAGAAACTTAACATACCAAAATATACACACAATAGGTGGGTGGAGCTTGGCGGCCATTTTTTACTCCTAACAAATAATGAATATTTAAATGTTTTATGTACTTCTTACAAGCTTATAGTTTTGGGACCAGTTGCAGGATGCTTCTCTGGTATATAACAATATTCAATCAAAATTATATATTGGGTCTAGACTGTCCCTTTAATATCCCCCTACATCCCTCATTCAAACAAACACACATAACTGTAAAATTAAAAGAACACTGTACTATAAAATTTGTTTTCCATTAAATCGTTCCAAATGACTTGTTATACCTACTGCAGAGTATTAAAAGTATAGGAATTGTTAATTCATATAGATTTGAAATAGTTGGTTTTGCTCTTTAAATGCATCACCTGTTGTTCTTTTAAAGCTCCCCATAACAGTGGGATGAGCCTGCATGTAAAGCAGACCTGTTAATGTTGTATGCAGTATGTTAGGTATTGAAATTCTATATTTCTAGGGGCTTAAATGAGCACAACCAGCTATTTCAGATACAAAATATCTCCTTCCTACCCCACATTGGGAGATTAATAAAGTGCTATTGTCTCCTGTGTACATTGCATTTCTAGAGAGTGAAAAAATGTGTTACTTATATTTTCAGTATAGGTGGGAAAACAGCAGGCAAAAATAGCTACTTTTAAGAACAAAATAAAGCTAAGGGAGCAGTTTGCAAACAATGGAATATTGGGAACACATTAAGGGCCAGATTACAAGTTTAGCAGTATTTAACACTCCTGCTCATGAAAAAGTACTTTTTTGTATGCGTGTCAGGTAGCGCTTGTATTACAAGTTCAAAGTATACAGTTTTTGCGATAACGTATTCCCCCATAGAAGTTAATGGAGAAAAAAGTGGGGAAAAAAACACCTTACTCGCACGCATATACTGTATATAGCCAGTGAGGTAGCTCAGTTGGTAAAATGCCCTGACTACGAAAAAGCCTGTTTAAAAGATCCAAGGTCACAGGTTCAAATTCCTGAAGGGCCGACTCAGCCCTTCATCCTTCCGAAGTCGATAAAATGAGTACCATTAAATTGAGTAATAATAACAACTATTACTATTCAGCTGCTGATTTGGTTAATTCCAAGAGAAAGCACATTGAGTACCACTAAGAGAAAGGCACTATATAAATACTAGTTATTGTTATTATTATAAATATTTATATAGATGATTATATGTTGGAATAAATTTATACAGATATTATATACTCTAAAGAAATAGCTTGCACCTGTTTTTTTCAGTAAGGATGTTACTACTTTTTCACATATTGTCACATCCAAATACATCCAACGTTTTGGTCCTTCAACTGGGACCTTTATCAAGGTTAGCAATTCCTGAAATATGTATTTTTTAAAAAAAAAAAAAAAAATACTTTGGGGTTTATCCATCAAAATATTCTTATTTCTTACTCATGAGAGAAACAAATGTACTTCATGTTATATTAGATATCTTATTTATGACAAACTGAGATGCTCTAGACAAAAATTGATATTTTTTATTTTAATATACCTATTAAAGTTTGTTCAAAAGAGAAAGATTTTAAAGTAATGCCTTGGTATCATTATTTTTTAAGAACCTAGAACATTACCATTTTTATTTACTTTTACATTACACCCAGAATCAATTACTATACAATCTTTTGTTTGCTTCCCTAAATCTGTGGAGTGTTGCCAGATTATGGTGAAAGGTTTTGTTTCTGTTGAATCGAGTTCAAATTCAAACCAACATTCAAATTGGACTCAATCATGAATTGCAAATTGCTATAGAATTGAACACTGCTTTGTTGATAGCTTATTTAAAACATAATTGTTTTAGAAATAGTGTGCATACTTGATTGAGTGCCTTTTTTATTTTATTTGAAAACAAGAATGTTTCTGTTCATATGCATACATTAGAAATAAGATAACACAATGAACTTAGTTGCAGTCAACTGTTAATTTTGAGCATAGTTAATCTATTGATTCTTTCTGTTGGTGCGGAAACTTTAAGTATAACATGAATCCGTCTTTGAAAATGAGCATGTTCATTTGTTAAAATAAAGGCTTTCTCTGTTGCTAAGAATCTATACAAGGGGTTCCCAGACTTTTTTTGCACGTAACCCTTATACTAATGGTGTGATTGAAAAAGGAGGCCACATTATACTCTACTCACACTTATTCTAAAGATACCTCCTCTAAATACAATGTGATTATCCCATTGTATTAAATAATTACATGGGAAAGTTACTTTTAATGTATTTAACTGTTTATACTACGTCCATTTGCAAAATCTGGTTAGAAATGCACATGCTTAATTACATAATGAGAGGTGTGGAACTACTTTTTCTACAAGTTACTGATGCCTGTTTTCTATTCATTCATTCTGAGCGGTGATGTGGTTCGCTGGCTAAAGTATGGAGATCTGATATTATTTTAGGATTTTCAGACTCTTAAAGCAGTAGTTGTTCTGACAGGTGGGGCAATGACATTATTATAGCACATTCAAAAGGTTTAGTATTTAACATTTGTCAACACTGCCATATCATAGGGTCTACAATTAACTTATGCTTGAAAATTATCTACAAACTACTGCCCAGTTGTCAGTATATGACTACACCAAAATATCTGCTTATTGTACAAATGGTGTAAAAGGAAACTAGTCAAGGAAGAGGGACAAAAAAAAAGTAATTTCTATGTAGTTCAGTAGTATCTTTGATACCATGCAAAAGAAATTTGTAGATTTAGTCAATCAAAATGATTAAAGAAATATGTATTCAGTCATTTTTCTTGTTATTTGTATGTATTGAAAGAACATAAATGTCATTACATACCCTTCTGAAAGCAATGGTATCTGGTATCTTTCAGTTAAGAACATATACTTACTTTAACTGGACATTAAACACTTTGAGATGGTAATATAAAATGTTAAAACATATGTGTGTGTGTGTGTGTATATATATATATATATATATATATATATATATATATATATATATATATATATATATATATATATATATATATATATATATAGACTCTACTGATAATTTCATTATATATATATTGTTCCCTTTTTCTGTAATTCCATTCTGAAATTGTGAGCTTTTCATTTCCACAAAGCCATTGGTTGCACACTCTACTGACCTATTTATAACTCTCTCATTGGCCACAGCAGAGAAGGTAACCTAAGTTACAACATGGCAGCTCCCACTGCCATGTTTACACTTATTTTGTCAATATTTAAGCATCTAATGAAACTTTAAAAAATACATGTTATTCTCAGACTAATCTTTTCTTTGAATGCAATCATTCTATCTAGCACCTATTTAATGTTTAATGCCCCTTTAAAAAGCATATATTTCTCTTCATAAAGAAACAGATACTATTGATTCCACCTTTTCCTTCTCACTATCCAATGCATGCTCTCAGCTGATCCAAAGCCTATATTTTCTATAAGAGGAATGCAGGATTTTTAAACACCAAAATTATATGCTTTTAGCTTATTATTATTATTATTAATAATAATAATAATAATAATAATAATAATAAAGTGTTTCAATGTTAGTCTTTTTATACCCTTTAAGAAACAGTTCACATTTTCTTCCCTATTTTGCAAATTATTTATAACAGCAATACAGAAGATACAGTGAATATAAAAATAGAAGGAATTTGTTTCCTCAACTATTATCTTAAATCAATACAAAGGGATGCATCAATATATATTTGATTATATAATTAATGTATAATCGTTAACAAAATACTTAGATATGTCAGCTGTGACTATTACTAGTCTAGCTGGGCACGCTTAAAACATGTTTTCTTGGCAAATTTCTCTAAAACACCAGAGATAATTATTATATAGAAAATACATATTTCATTAAACATGCTATACAGACAAGGATCTGTCATCAAATATTAAATCAAAACCATTTATAGAATGGAGTGACAAGTTGAATCAAAAGTATATTCATTCTAACACAATTGTTATCACATTAAAATAAGAAATAATATATTATTAATTGTATTAAGCATGTTTAACATATATTTATTGTAATAAGATTACTTTTAAACTGTTGCCTAGAGCTAAATTGCTGATCCAGGCTTTTCTCTCTTTTTTAGTGTTTTGTTTATCTAACTATAGCAGTATAATTGTCTTAAATAGATAATTGTAAAGTATTATAATTGCTAAATTAGATTAGAAATAAACGGACCTGAACAGGATGGAAACAAAATTGTTTTCAAACACTAAGCCAAAGGGTGAAAACTTAAGTAAAATACTTTTTTGTGTGCTTTGCTGTACTTGTATTTATCCATTAAATGTAACTTAATCCTTATATTGAGGAATATAAGCATTTCCGGGTATGGGAACTTCTCAGCTTGAGCACAAGCCAGTTAATTAGGTTAGATTTAGCAAATTTAAGGTGCCATTCATTACTATCACTCCTGACTTGAAAATCTCCTCAGCTTGCACTGTTGTTCATCAAGTACAATAATTTGCTTGTAGCTACTAAATACTGAGAAGGGGCATCCCTGCCCTGTATAATGAAGAAATTAATACTAAATCTTTAGCAGTGGAACATAACCTTAGGCCTGAAATGCTAATTAAGTAGCAGCGGTCTTAAGATCAGTATGATTGACAGCCGAGGGGGTGGCTCTAGAACTTATTTGGGTGGCTAATTGGAGGGGCTCGTAAAAGGTGGTAAAGACACAGCACATTTACTATATGGAGCACTTTGCAGCTCAACGGTTGCTACACATCCATTTGAAGGTGCATAGAACCCCCAGTGGCTGAAGGTGGGACTGTAAGCGAACTCCCAAACTGTGATAATCTCCCACAATATGGAATGTTTGGGAGGTTAGTCCATAAATTGGATTTTAACAAATGTGCAATGCCACCTCTTCATTAATGACACATATAAGCTGCTGTTGACCATCCTATGTTACTGGTTACTCTTAGTCTCTTCTATACTAAAAACCAATTAGAAATAGATTTAAAAACCTTTGCACATCTCAAGTAATTTATGATGCTCGTTTCATTCAAAAACAGTATTTTTACTGCGTAGAGAAGGTTCTTCCAGTTCTTTTTTTTTTTAACATTTCCTGTCGACATCAAGCAGTTTAATAACAAAACGAAAGTTCCATGGCTTTTTTCTCATACTGACTAAAAAGAAGAAAAGAGAGAGATCTAGACTGCCAGACATAATATATCCTTTTTTTCCACTTGGAGGGAAATGACGCCAGCTGTTTCATACAAAACAAGTTAAACTCACAAACTCACATCAGACAGGACTCCTTTTTCTTTCCCATGTGCAAATTAACCACGGGGGATCTAGTTAGCAAACCTTATACAGAAATTTGACTGTAATTTTGTTACTCTTTTGTAAAATTACTCATGTTTAAAATGACTGCTGCTCAAGCAGGAATTATCTTTTATTCTTAAAGACCAACAGGCTACACAGTGCAGAACACTGGGAATACAGGATATGTTAAAGGGACACTGAACCCAAATTTTTTCTTTCGTGATTCAGATAGAGCATGAAATTTTAAGCAACATTCTAATTTACTTCTATTATCAAATGTCTTCATTCTCTTGGTATCTTTATTTGAAATGCAAGAATGTAAGTTTAGATGCTGGCCCATTTTTGGTGAACAACCTGGGTTGTTCTTGCTGATTGGTGGATAAATTCATCCACCAATAAAAAAGTGCTGTCCATAGTCCTGAAAAAAAAAAAAAGCTTAGATGCCTTCTTTTTCAAATAAAGATAGCAAGAGAACAAAGAAAAATTGATAATAGGAGTAAATTAGAAGTTGCTTAAAATTGCATGCTCTTTCTGAATCATGAAACTAAACATTTGGGTTCAGTGTCCCTTTAAGCATCACTACATTACAAAGATATACAAGGATGATTAGGGCCCTCTTCAAAAGAAAATGAATAATCTAAAATAAATAATTTATTGTGAAAAAGGCAGGGATTGGAAGAAAAATGCCTTGTCGACAGGTGGAGTAAATATTTTATTTGAAGAGGCTGAAAGAATGATATACAAGAGCATGAGGACTTAAAGGGACATGAAACCCAATTTTTTTCTTTTAAACTTTACATTTTACCTCTGTTATCTAATTTGTTTTGTTCTCTTCATATCCTTGTTGAAAATCATACCTAGGTAGGCTCAGGAGCTATAGATTGGTTGTTGCCCTTATACCTATACCTATAATCTAGATATATACATGTACCTAGAGTTATTAGCTCACCACAATAGTGCACTGCTGCTTTTTCAACAAAGGATACCAAGAGAATGAAACCAATGACAAAATATAAGTAAAGTGGAAAGTTGTTTAAAATTGTATTCTCTATCAGAATCATGTTGGGTTTCATGTCTCTGTAAAGGAAATTCAATATTTGTTGTCATGCATATAAAAGAGCAGTTTAGAAATATTTGTACATGAAACATCAGATGATCATAAATGTGTAATGAACAACTGATACTCGAGGATCTATTGCTGAATAGTGGGCAACTCAATACTTCATGTGCAATGCTTTTTAAATGTATATAAAAGTCATGGGTCAGATAGAGCATGTCATTTTAAGGGACTTTTCATTTTACTTTTATTAGCAAATGTACTCTTTGTATATTTTGTTGAAAGTATATATAGGTAGCCTAAGGGCAGCAATGCACTACAGGGACCTAGCTGGGGATTGGTGGCTACAAGCATGTGTCTCTTATCATTGGCTCACCAGATGTGTTCAGCTAGGTTTAATGAGTGCATTGCTTCTCTACAGCTTACTTTAACTGTATGTTTAACCAATTTGGAGGGGGGAAATCACATATAGGGCTAGATTACAAGTGGAACGCAATAGTGTATGCCATAGCAATAAGGGGTATATTGTGAGGGTTTGCGCTTATCGAGCTTACCGCTTGTATTTCAAGTTGAAAGTAAACGCGATCGCATGAGCGCGATCATGATTTACACTAGAATCATTACCGCAACTGTTAGGTGAAAATAAAAAGTTACACAAAATACTTTAAAATATTTTACAAAGTACAGTTACAGTTATAACAAAACTGTCTAAAAAAAAAAATATTGCACAAAAAAGTTATAAGGGCTCAAAGATATGTCCCAGGTGTAAAAAAGTGCATTAGAGCCTTTTGCCTTTAGCTAGATGAAAACATTTAAAAACATATTTATGCAATATTAATTTTTAATAACAAAATTTAACTATGTATTTACTGTAAATATTTCAAATTCCAGTGTTCTGTACATAGGGGAATATGTTCTTTGTATTTTTAAATAGATATTCATATATATAGTGGGGCAAAAAAGTATGTAGTCAGCCACCAATAGTGCAAGTTCTCCCACTTAAGAAGATGAGAGAGGCCTGTAATTTTCATCATAGGTATACCTCAACTATGAGAGACAAAATGTGCAAACAAATCCAGACAATCACATTGTCTGATTTGGAAAGAATTTATTTGCAAATTATGGTGGAAAATAAGTATTTGGTCAATATCAAAAGTTCATCTCAATACTTTGTTATATATCCTTTGTTGGCAATGACAGAGGTCAAATGTTTTCTGTAAGTCTTCACAAGGTTGTCACACACTGTTGTTGGTATGTTGGCCCATTCCTGCATGCAGATCTCCTCTAGAGCAGTGATGTTTTGGGGCTGTCGCTGAACAACACGGACTTTCAACTTCCTCCAAAGGTTTTCTATGGGGTTGAGATCTGGAGACTGGCTAGGCCACTCCAGGACCTTGAAATGCTTCTTACGAAGCCACTCCTTCGTTGCCCAGGCGGTGTGTTTGGGATCATTGTCATGCTGAAAGACCCAGCCATGTTTCATCTTCAATGCCCTTGCTGATGGAAGGAGGTTTGCACTCAAAATCTCACGATATATGGCCCCATTCATTCTTTCATGTACACGGATCAGTCGTCCTGTTCCCTTTGCAGAGAAACAGCCCCAAAGCATGATGTTGCCACCCCCATGCTTCATAGTAGGTATGGTGTTCTTTGGTTGCAACTCAGCATTCTCTCTCCTCCAAACACGACGAGTTGTGTTTCTACCAAACAGTTCTACTTTGGTTTCATCTGACCATATGACATTCTCCCAATCCGCTTCT
>NC_069502.1:725823074-725923074 GCF_027579735.1 Bombina bombina | reverse complement strand
CAGGCTGATGAACAATAACTAGTTATTCTTTATTTAAATGTGAACTTTAACAGCTTCTGTTTAATTATTACATTTCACCTTTTTACTATTTAATTACAACCAGTTTACAAAATACAGAAGGGTCTGCTTTTGAATTCAGACTAGTGCATTATACTTGTCAAGGGAGAGTCAAGACCAAAAAAAACTTTCATGTTTCAAACAGGGCATGTAATTTTAAACAACTTTCCAATTTACTTTTATCACCAATTTTGCTTTGTTCTCTGGGTATTCTTAGTTGAAAGCTAAACCTTGGAAGGCTCAAAGGGCGCCCATGAGCTAGTTCATGTAAACCATATAGATAACATTGGCCTAGATTTGGAGTTTGGCGTTAGCCGTGAAAACCAACGCTGGTTTTAGGCTACCTCCGGTATTTGGAGTCACTCAAAAAAGGGTCTAACACTCACTTTTCAGCCGCGACTTTTCCATACCGCAGATCCCCTTACGTAAATTGCGTATCCTATCTTTTCAATGGGATTTTTATAACTCTGGTATTTAGAGTCGTGTCTGAAGTGAGCGTTAGACATCTAACGACAAAACTCCAGCCGCAGGAAAAAAGTCAGTAGTTAAGAGCTTTCCGGGCTAACGCCGGTTTATAAAGCTCTTAACTACTGTACTCTAAAGTACACTAACACCCATAAACTACCTATGTACCCCTAAACCGAGGTCCCCCCACATCGCCGCCACTCGATTAATTTTTTTTAACCCCTAATCTGCCGACCGCCACCTACGTTATCCTTATGTACCCCTAATCTGCTGCCCCTAACACCGCCGACCCCTGTATTATTTTTATTAACCCCTAACCTGCCCCCCACAACGTCGCCGCCAGCTACCTACACCTATTAACCCCTAATCTGCCGACCGCAAAGCGCCGCCACCTACGTTATACTTATGTACCCCTAATCTGCTGCCCCTAACACCGCCGACCCCTGTATTATATTTATTAACCCCTAATCTGCCCCCCACAACGTCGCCTCCACCTGCCTACACCTATTAACCCCTAATCTGCTGACCGGACCGCACCGCTATTATTATAAAGTTATTAACCCCTAATCCGCCTCACTAACCCTATAATAAATAGTATTAACCACTAATCTGCCCTCCCTAACATCGCCGACACCTAACTTCAAACATTAACCCCTAATCTGCCGACTAGAGCTCACCGCTATTCTAATAAATATATTAACCCCTAAAGCTAAGTCTAACCCTAACACTAACACCCCCCTAACTTAAATATAATTTAAATCTAACTAAATAAATTAACTCTTATTAAATAAATTATTCCTATTTAAAGCTAAATACTTACCTGTAAAATAAATCCTAATATAGCTACAATATAAATTATAATTATATTATAGCTATTTTAGGATTTATATTTATTTTACAGGTAACTTTGTATTTATTTTAACCAGGTACAATAGCTATTAAATAGTTAAGAACTATTTAATAGCTAAAATAGTTTAAATAATTACAAAATTACCTGTAAAATAAATCCTAACCTAAGTTACAATTAAACCTAACACTACACTATCAATAAATTAATTAAATAAACTACCTGCAATTACCTACAATTAACCTAACACTACACTATCAATAAATTAATTAAATACAATTCCTACAAATAAATACAATTAAATAAACTAGCTAAAGTACAAAAAATAAAAAAGAACTAAGTTACAAAAAATAAAAAAATATTTACAAACATAAGAAAAATATTACAACAATTTTAAACTAATTACACCTACTCTAAGCCCCCTAATAAAATAACAAAGCCCCCCAAAATAAAAAAATGCCCTACCCTATTCTAAATTACTAAAGTTCAAAGCTCTTTTACCTTACCAGCCCTGAACAGGGCCCTTCGCGGGGCATGCCCCAAGAAGTTCAGCTCTTTTGCCTGTAAAAAAAAACATACAATACCCAAGCCCCCCAACATTACAACCCACCACCCACATACCCCTAATCTAACCCAAACCCCCTTAAATAAACCTAACACTAAGCCCCTGAAGATCTTCCTACCTTGTCTTCACCTCACCGGGTTCACCGATCTGTCCAGAAGAGCTCCTCCGATGTCCTGATCCAAGCCCAAGCGGGGGGCTGAAGAGGTCCATGATCCGGCTGAAGTCTTCATCCAAGCAGGGCAGAAGAGGTCTTCCATCCGATTGAAGTCTTCATCCAAGTGGCATCCATCTGGAGCGGAGCGGCAGCATCCTGAAGACCTCCGACGCGGAACATCCATCCTGGCCGACGACTGAACGACGAATGACTGTTCCTTTAAATGACGTCATCCAAGATGGCGTCCCTCGAATTCCGATTGGCTGATAGGATTCTATCAGCCAATCGGAATTAAGGTAGGAATATTCTGATTGGCTGATGGAATCAGCCAATCAGAATCAAGTTCAATCCAATTGAACTATTTATTAGAATAGCGGTGAGCTCCAGTCGGCAGATTAGGGGTTAATGTTTGAAGTTAGGTGTCGGCGATGTTAGGGAGGGCAGATTAGGGGTTAATACTATTTATTATAGGGTTAGTTAGGCGGATTAGGGGTTAATAACTTTATAATAATAGCGGTGCGGTCCGGTCGGCAGATTAGGGGTTAATAAGTGTAGGCAGGTGGAGGCGACGTTGTGAGGGGCAGATTAGGGGTTAATAAATATAATATAGGGGTCGGCGATGTTAGGGCAGCAGATTAGGGGTACATAGGGATAATGTAAGTAGCGGCGGTTTACGGAGCGGCAGATTAGGGGTTAATAATAATATGCAGGGGTCAGCGATAGCGGGGGCGGCAGAATAGGGGTTAAGAAGTGTAAGGTTAGGGGTGTTTAGACTCGGGGTACATGTTAGAGTGTTAGGTGCAGACGTAGGAAGTGTTTCCGCATAGCAAACAATGGGGCTGCGTTAGGAGCTGAACGCGGCTTTTTTGCAGGTGTTAGGTTTTTTTTCAGCTCAAACAGCTCCATTGTTTCCTATGGGGGAATCGTGCACGAGCACGTTTTTGAGGCTGGCCACTTGCGTAAGCAACTCTGGTATCGAGAGTTGAAGCTGCGTTAAATATGCTCTACGCTCCTTTTTTGGAGCCTAACGCAGCCTTTATGTGGACTCTCAATACCAGAGTAATTTTTATGGTGCAGCCAGAAAAAAGCCGGCGTTAGCTACGCGGGTCGTTACCGACAAAACTCCAAATCTAGGCCTAAGTGATCACGCCCGTGGCTTGTGGCAGACACTGCACTAATTGGCTAAAATGAAAGTCAAAATATAATAAATAAAATGTCATGTGATCAGGGGATGTGGTTATGCAAAACTGGGGAATGAGTAATAAAGGGATTGTCTATCTTTTAAAACAAAAAAATTGCTGGTGTTGACTGTCCCTTTAAATAACAAAATGAGAAGGAGAA
The DNA here is from genome assembly GCF_027579735.1 of Bombina bombina. Classification (NCBI taxonomy): domain Eukaryota; kingdom Metazoa; phylum Chordata; class Amphibia; order Anura; family Bombinatoridae; genus Bombina; species Bombina bombina. Next base: position 725,919,645 of record NC_069502.1, on the reverse strand, counting down.
GTGGACTGTTGTTCCTTAAAATGCCAGGTCCTATTTTTGGTCCCAGTCCTATCATAAAGGCATAAAATGTCTGACAATATATACATTTACAGGCAGTAAACGAATCAAAGTAAAAAGGTCAAAAATGCTATGTATGATTAAAATGTTATGTAAGGTTTATTACAGTAGCAATTATATGTTATGCTTTATTATGATTTAATTTTATTACTACAGCATGAAAGGTGCAAACATAACTACAATTTCTTTTTGCAACAGACCTATAGAAATATAAGTCCTGTATTGTTTGACTCAAAATATTCTAATGCTTGGGGTTGTTCATACAGCTCAAGGACATGCATCATAAACAAGATATATATTGTTATAAAAGAGTAAAGACTCAAGTAGATTTTCCTTTCTGAGAATATAAAGTAATATCATGTAATATATTACATTTTTAGTTTTATTTAAAGGGATAGTAAACCCCAAAAATTTCTTTTATAATTCAGATAGAACATACAATTTTAAACAACTTTCAAATTTAATTTTATTATCAAATTTTCTTCATTCTCTTGTTATCCATTGCTGAAGGGACAGCATTGCACTACTGACAGGAAGCTGACAATATCTATTTAGCTAATCACAAGAGACAAATGTGTGCAGGCACCAATTAGCAGCAGCTCCCACTAGTATAGGATATGTGCGCATTCATTTTTAACAAGGGATACTAAGAGAACAAAGCACATTTGAAAATAGAAGTGAATTTAAAAGTGTCTTAAAATTATGTGCTCTATCTGAATCATGCAAATTTAATTTTGACTTTCCTATCCCTTTAAACATTTGTAATTGCATTGAACAGAAATACTAAGCAATGCAAAAATTCCATGTGAAAAAAATAAAATACATTTTCATTTAATGCCATTAAATTCTTAATTAGATTTTTGGAATTAATCATGTAAATATGATCATAAACCTTAAGAATGCCTTTGGACATTAAAGATATTTGCTGGTCATAAGAAAGTATTTTTTTAAGTCTTATTTTAATATTACAGTAATGAGAATGTCGTTTTAAAATTTCCAGAATTAATTTCACTATTCTCATATCTACAAACCATTATTAATTCTTGAAGATTCTACAAAGAAACCAAAATGCTACTTTCTGAAAGTAATATCACTAAATACATTAAAGAGGCATTAAACACTAAATAAATGTTAGATAGAATGATGCAGTCAAGGAAAAGATTAGTCTGAGAATAACATGAAGATTTATTTTTTAAAGTTTCATTGTCTGTTAAAATATGGACAAAATAAGTGTAAAGTTTTAGTGTCTATAAAACAATGGGAGCTGCCATGTTGTAATTTAGGTTACATTCTCTGCTGTGGCCAATTAGGAACAGTTATAAATAGGTCAATAGAGTGTGCAGCCAATGGCTGTGTGGAATATAACAGGGTTCTGCACTTCCATTTCTCACAGGAACTGAATAGCTAACAATTTAAGAATGGAATTACAGGAAAAGGGGACAAAATAAATAATTAAAGTATATTGGAGAGTTTTTTTTATATATACAATTAATCATTTTATTTTAACATCTCAAAGTGTTTAATGTCCCTTTAAGGGAGTTGAAGGATTATAAATCCATAAAGCTATCCAGCTTTTAGGTAGATATACCTTTTAGTTAAAATTCTATCTCACTTTCAGTTTTAGTGAATCATATTCAGTTACATGAAAATAAAATATTCTACATTGTAAAATAAAATAAAATATGATACCTGGGTTTCTGCATTTCCTGCTTGATAACAATACTGTGGGAAAGAGCCAAACATTTATTTATGTATTTATTTTTTGTGTGAAAAGGGAGAGGAATTAATTATTTTTAGAGATTGCTAAATATATTTTGCATTGGATAATTAGAAAGTTACTTAAAATTGCATGCTCTATCCAAATCATGAAATATTTTTTGGGGTTTAGTATCCCTTTAACATCTCTTTAGGTTCCCTGTAAGAAGAGGAATACTTATTCCCACTATGATAAAAAGTTGTAAATTTTTAATCATGTAGTTAGCCAAATTTAAGTATTACAGCCTACAACCAACCTACTTTACTGTCCAGTTAATGAAGCAATAAATCATTTGTTTTAAATAAAAAAAAATCTTAAAATATTCTCATTTAAATTATATGTCATATAAAGATAACATTTGATATGTATTATCCTAACTAAATCAACTCAACAGTTTTACACTGTGTATGAAATTAAATTTTTTATTAACATTTATAACATGCTAATATATATCACAACAACCTCATATTTATGGTACTTCCCACTGGACTTGTATAGAGTAATATCTGTGGCTCATAAATTTCAACAGGCATCCAAGTGCTTCCTAATTATGCAACACAGAAACCAATCTGTCATCAGTTTTCTAATTATCTATGATAACTATGTAATTATATTCTACTTGAAGAAAAAACATTGACTGTAAAAAAAACATTCTCATTGTACCTCTCTTTAATTAAAAATGCTTGAACTATGTATGAACTAAACATACTATTATACATGTTTAAGTGAATTCCTAAAAGCCAAATAAATATATGTATCCAGCATCATCCTTTTTGTTCTCTGGAGTCCTTAAAGGGAAAAAAACATTTTTTTTTCTTGATTCAGATAGAGCATGGAATTTTAAGCAACTTTCTAATTTACTCCTATTATCATTTTTTTGTTCTCTTTCTATCTTTATTTGAAAAGTAGGAATATAAAGTTTAGGAGCCGGCCTGGTTCAGTACATGGGTAGTGACTGCTGATTGTTGGCTAAATGCAGTCACCAATAAGCAAGCCCTATCCAGGGTGCTGACCCTAAAATGGGCCGGCTCCTAAGCAATACATTTCTGCTTTAAATAAAGATAGCAAGAGAAGGAAGAGAAATTGATAATAAGAGTAAATTAGAAAGTTGCTTAAAATTCCATGCTTTATCTGAATCATGAAAGAAAAAAAAAAACTGGGTTTAGTGTTCCTTTAAGGACTCCAGAGAACAAAAATGATGATGCTGGATACATATTATATTTATATGGCTTTTAGGAATTCACTAACTGTCTTTAACATTAAATATACAAAACAGTTGCATTTATGCATATTTCTGGCTCTTTTTGACCTCTAAAGTAAAAATGATTAATTCATGATGTTTAATTGCAGGCCACATCATAATGTTCAAGGCAAAATGCACATAAAAATAAGGGCCTTGTAATGTTTTTCTAAAGCTTTTAGAATTGTGTAGCTTAATACATTAAAAAGACACTTTACAATGCACATGGGTATGCAGTGTTTTGATGAAATGTAACAGAATTTTCATGTCAAATGTTAGTGTAGGGCATAGATTATTTTATTTTAAAAGGAAGTGTTTCTTCAATAAATTTTAATTAGATATGTTATATTTATTATGTATTTTAGAGGTATTACAACAGGTATGCAAGGCGAAATAAAGGGTTTAATTTTCTTTTAACTTTAGAAAATAATATGAAATAAATATTAGGCACCAGATTATAAGTGGAACACTAATTAATGCTCCCCCTTGAGCGTTTATTGCGCTAGAAGTAAGATTTTTGCTCGTGTTGGGTTGAACTTGTATTATGAGTTGAAAGTAAACTGTTTTTGCTCACGCGCTAACCCCACGAACGCAAAAAGCTGATCTTAGAATATCGCGTACGGGTTCACATATTCATCGAAGTCAATGGAGAAAATTTTTTGGAAAAAAATGGAAAAAAAACACCCCACTCTCGTGCACATATACATACATAAATACATAAATATATATATACAAACAACATTTTAAATTAGGGGGAGATAAAAGGCAAGTTTAAAATCCTCCACTACGCACAAAATACAGAAAAAATAACTCATTGTGTAGTTCATTAACAAATCTAGACAGGCCCAGAGGCTTGTTTTCCCACAGAAAACCTCTGAATTACATTGTTTCCAATGCAGCAAAGGATTCTGGGTAAGATATGCAAATTAAGTACACAACGACACACCTTTTTACTTCAGTCTGCTTTTCAGCAGGTTCCCTTTACGCCAAAGTATTGCTGTTCACACAGCTTATAAACTTAGCTAGGGTTAGTGCAGTGATTCATAACCATCCCAGGACAGCTGTTTCATGGTTTTTGCCACTCATCAGCTGGGAAAAGGTTAGAATCAATGCTGGGTGAAGTTGATTCCAGGCAGAATACAACAACATTTTAAATTAGGGGGAGATAAAAGGCGAGTTTAAAATCCTCCACTACGCACAAAATATAGAAAAAATAACTAATTGTGTAGTTCATTAACAAATCTAGACAGGCCCAGAGGCTTGTTTTCCCACAGAAAGCCTCTGAATTACATTGTTTCCAATGCAGCAAAGGATTCTGGGTAAGATATGCAAATTAAGTACACAATGACAATGTATTTTTATACATATACATCTTTAGACATGTATATGTGTGTATTTCTATGTTAAAGCCCGTTGGCTGCCTTTTTTTTCCCTAACACCTCATATCTTTGAGCCTTTATACATTTTGTGTGCAATATTTTATCTTATTCATTTTTATTACATAGTGTTGTTATGAGGACTTTGTAATGTATCTTTGATGTGTTTTGTGACACATTTTAGTGTCACAAAACAGGTAACCAGAGCTCTGAAGTCATGCGTTATCTGGCCCTAAATACATCAGAGCTAATGGTTCATTTATTTTCCTTTGTTCAGAACTTTGCATATAAAACAAATTGAAAAGTGTTATATTGTTAGCAAAGATTGCAGAACATTCATGTTGCACAGCAGTTCAGGAATACACCCCTTGAAAAGCAGAAATTGGGAAGGTAAATTATATCAGTAGCTGTCAAAATGAATAATTATTTAAACTGCAATATTCCTTTTTATGCTTATAGACGTTTTAAGTTTGTGCTTAATGCCCCTGTAAAATGTGATATTTTTTTTTTTGGAAATATGAGAATACTGTGAGTCATACATGTGCCGCATTGGTTATCTGTTATACAATGACACTATATGATATTAGCAGTACAGAATGACTAATTGCTTTTAGAAATTTGTATCATGTCAGTAGCATTTGTGTGCAGTTTCTACAGAATATGGCTTTCTTGTATATTACCGCATTATTATCAGAGCTACTGACTACTCAGACATCCATGACTTTTCATTTTAGTTGAGTCATTTTGCTGACCTGGATATGTTAAAGGGACAGTCTACAATATAATTTTTATTGTTTTAAAAGATAGATAATCCCTTTATTACCCATTCCCCAGTTTTGCATAACCAACACAGTTATATTAATATACTTTTTACCTCTGTGATTACCTTGTATCTAGGAACCTTCTTCCAGCCCCCTGATCACATGACTGTGACTACATAAAATCTATTGAGTTACATTTAGTATTGTATTGTGCTAAATCTTAAATAACTTCCCGGGTGTTAACACAGTATTATCTATATGGCCCGCATGAACTTATCAGTCTCTTGTTGTTAAAAGCAATTTTAAAAGCATGTGATAAGAGGCAGCCCTCAAAGGCTTAGAAATTTGCATATGAGATTTCCTAGGTTTAGTTTCTCAACTAAGAATACCAAGAGAACAAAGCAAAATTGATGATAAAAGTAAATTGGAAAGTTGATTAAAATGACAAGACTTATCTAAATAATGAAAGTTTAATTTTGACTAGACTGTCCCTTTAAGTCCAAATTCCTTTCCCTCTAACTAAGCTTATAAAATGTCACTATTGTGACTTCAAGGTCTTCAGTGCCAGACCCTGCTCTGCAGATTTGTCCCACATTGTAATGAGCTGGACATTTCTGAAGCTTATTAAGTCATTGGATGACTCTGGAATAGGATGCTATTGGTTGGTATACATTGTAGATAGCTTTGTGAATGGGCATTTTAGCTATCAGTCACATGGAATGTATCTGACCTCAGCATATATATTTAGTCTCAGCTCAGCTCTACCTGTATCAACAGTGAACCAAAGACCTCAAAGGGACATGTTTTCATTATACTAAAATATCTTTCTTTTTTTTACATAGATGTACAAATTATATTTTCTAGTCATATTCATTCACCAGAAAATAAAACATGTAGATGAATCCAAAAAATCACTACACAAAATGAAAAACTTTTTTGGGTTTTATAAATAAAAGAGATGTAGAACTTTTAGTTCCCAATTCACCCACTATTCCGATCTTCCACCACGTGCCCAAAATCCACAAAAATCCAGGCTCCCTTTTGGAGCCTGTGTCTGAGTGTATGGATTCTATCCTGCAACCTATGGTCTTAAACCTGTATAGTTACCTCAGGGACTCAAGTCACCTTTTACAAAGCCTAAAATTTTTTGAATGGCAGGAGTCTTACTGTTGGGCCATTGTAGACATAGAGTCTCTCTATTCAAGGATTCCACACCATTTGGGTATTCAAGCAATAAAGTGGTTCCTGGATAGAGAGACCAAATATGGTGAGGCAGAAAAAATATTTGTTTGTGAATGTTTGGAGTTCCTACTAACCCACAATTATTTTATGTTTAATCATCCTTTTTTCTTCAAGTTCGTGGCACGGCGATGGGGGCCAAGTTTGCCCCCTCGTATGCCAATTTGTTTGTGGGTTGGTGGGAGCTCCATTACATTTTTTCAGATAATTATCAGTTCAGGGACAGTACCATACTATATAATCGTTTTATTGACGAAATGATATTTATATTGGACATCTCTAATATTCCAGACTTTACACTAATCACTTTTTTGGATTATTTAAACAGCAACAATTTGGAATTAAAATTCACTGGTGAAGTTAACCCTACACAGGTGAACTTTTTGGATTTGACACTTAAGGGTGATATGAGCAATAAGTATATTGTTTCTAGCACATTCCGTAAACCTACTGCAGGTAATACCATCCTGCATGCACATTCAGCTCACCCCCCTCATTTGTTAAATTCCATTCCAAAAAGCCAATTTATCAGGTTAAAAAGAAACACAAATGATGACACCATATACAAAAACCAGTCTGAGGAACTAAAAACTAGACTCCTAAAGAGAGGTTATAAAGAAAAAATACTTAACAAAGCACAAGAGGAAGCGAAATATAGCCAAGCAGTTTCCAGAAATCTTAACAGCTCCTTTAGCAAAGACACTGTGGTTTTTAGTACACCATACTCTACTCACTACAACAGAATTGTTTCTATTATAAAAAGACACTTGAGGTTACTTCATAATGATCCCCAACTTAAACCTTACGTCAGTAAATGCAGGTTTGTTCCCAGGAAGCCAGATACCTTAGGTTCTAAATTGTCGCCAAGTATGGTTGAAACTAAAAAACAATCTAGTATTAGAACCTGGCTACATAAGAAGGGAAACTACAAATGCAATAACTTCAATTGCCTAGCTTGTCAATTGCTGATATTAGGTAACATCTTTACCTGTTCAGTAAATGACAGATCCTTTTAAATAAATTTTCACGCTACATGTAGATCCAAATGGGTGGTCTATCTTATCACCTGTAATCATTGTTGTCATCAATATGTGGGTCAGACCTCACGCAAATTTCGTGACAGGGTCAGAGAACACATAAGGGATGTCAAAAATTACAAAAAGGAGTCAGCAATAGCCAAGCATTTCAATGGGGTACATTTTACTAATGTCCCAGATTTTGGAGTCCAGATCATAGAAATAGTTAATAGACATCCCAGAGGTGGCGATAGACATAAGTCTCTAACTAAACGTGAGTTATTCTGGATTCTTAAATTGGAAACTAGATATCCAAAAGGCATGAATTTAGAGTGGGATATTTCCTACTTTACAGATTAATTCATATATATTTTTTTGAGCAAAATGAATTATCACAAATGCAGTTATAAATGTAATATGTATGTTGGATTTTGTGTCCCATATTACATATTATTAATATAAAACAAAAAAATATTAATTAACATTAACACCTTAATATATTTTTAATTTATATTGTTTCATAAATTTTCATTTTAGATCTCTTTATAATTAAACATTTAACAACATATGAAATGTTAATGTATACATTACCAACATTTAAATATTCCTTCCTTCACTTGGGACTTCCAGCCCATGAATTTCCCCATTTATAGACAATGTATTTCAATTTCCCCATTTATAGATAATGTATTTCAATCTTAATCCTTTATCCACTAACTCTTCCTATTTATGGTCAAACATCAGCCTGTAAAATTTGTCATTTCCAGAATTGTTTTTAATTTTCACATAATGTCTTTTACATTACCTGTTCTTTTATGTGTGCTAAAGGAGTGTTCCACCTTAACCTAAATGAGGGGAGTGTCTGACGGGCGCTCCTCCTGAGCGCTGGTTGGTTGCATCTCCCTTCATAAGGTGGGGTGGTACACACCTGGGTCATATCCTATGACTAAGCGCCTGTAACGGCGCGAAACGCGTCAGGATTGCACCCTTTCTGGACTTTTTTGTCACTCATGTGCTTCCCATTTTGAATTTTATCTATTAAAGCAATCTTCTGCATATTTTTCTTACCCCTGAGTGCACCGGATTTCTTTCGTTTTCTACAAAATTAAAAACTGCCTTGCCTTGGTTTCCCTACTGAAGTACCCACAATCCCAATAGTTATTGTTTCAATAGTTCTCGATCTTCCATTCTGCAATCTTTAATCAGATGAGTACTCTAATATTAGTATATAACATAAAGAATTAATACTTTTAGATATGTTGGTGAAATAAAATTATATGTGCCTATCATTTATGCTATCTGAGTTTTAAATAAAAATATATGTTAATCCTACACATGTTTTTGATACATTTGTGCTGAAGTGATTTCACTTTCACATACTAATGTCAAAATTTTGAGCATAAATTATTTGACAGTTCTAATTCCAGTACTTGGTGAATTGGCTACCTGACAACTATATAAGGAATTCTACTGAGATGTTTTGTAAAATATAGTTTAAAGTTTACAGGAAAAAAATGACTCTACACTGCAGTGGATTATTTAAAGGGACAGTCAAGTCCAAAAAAAACTTTCATGATTTAAATAGGGCATGCAATTTTAAACAACTTCCCAATTTACTTTTATCACCAATTTTGCTTTGTTCTCTTGGTATTCTTAGTTGAAAGCTAAAACTAGGAGGTTCATATGCTAATTTCTTAGACCTTGAAGTCTGCCTCTAATCTGAATACATTTTGAACTACTAGAGGGCATTAGTTCACATGTTTCATATAGATAACATTGAGCTCATGCACGTAAAGTAACCTAGGAGTAAGCACTGATTGGCTAAACTGCATGTCTGTCAATAGAACTGAAATAAGGGGGCAGTCAGCAGAAGCTTAGATACAAGATAATTACAGAGGTAAAAAGTATATTAATATAACTGTGTTGGTTGTGCAAAACTGGGGAATGGGTAATAAAGGGATTATCTTTCTTTTTAAACAACAAAAATTCTGGTGTTGACTGTCCCTTTAATACAAATAAAAAGCACTACAGTTGGACAATGTTGCAAACTGACCACTTAGCTGCACACATACTTTATTGACAAGATTTATTGAATTTAAATGTTTTAATATTATGCTATAATTACTTGCATACTTTCCTGATTTTTTTTTTAAATGGTGTCACAATATTATTTTAAGCCTTTAAATAAGTTTATATATATAAAAAAAAAAAAAAAGCTATTATTAAACAATACATACTCATCTGCAACCAAGCATACACTGTATATTTTTCAAAATAAAATTAGTATCACCATTATGACTAAATGCATCTGTTCTGGATATAAAAAAAAACAACAGCAGCAAATTGTTTAGTTACCTCATCTGATGAATAAAAATGTACTTGATGTATTAAACATTTTGATAGGTTTTCTAATTATTTTGTATTCTTATATTTCTTTATTTAAACATTGCTTAGTTTTTCCCTTTGCACTACTTTGTCCATAAAATATTTAAAGGGACACTGTAACCAACATTTTTCTTTCGTGATTCAGATTGAGCATGGAATTTTAAGCAACTTTCTAATTTACTCCTATTATCAAATTTTCTTCATTCTCTTGGTATCTTTATTTGAAATGCAAGAATGTAAGTTTAGATGCCGGCCCATTTTTGGTGAACAACCTGGGTTGTCCTTGCTGATTGGTGGATAAATTCATCCACCAATAAAAAAGTGCTGTCCAGAGTACTGAAACCAAAAAAAAAGCTTAGATGCCTTCTTTTTCAAATAATGATAGCAAGAGAACGAAGAAAAATTGAAAATAGGAGTAAATTAGAAAGTTGCTTAAAATTGCATGCTCTTTCTGAATTACAAAAGAAAAAAAATTGGGTTCAGTGTCCCTTTAAGTTAAAATTATTTTAATATACTTTGTAACAAGTGTGAATTATTATAACTATATAAATAGGAATAACATTGTATAGGTCTGATTATTCACTAAAGTAATCATGATTCCTCCAGTGACAGAAATGCTGTGAATAGTTGTTTTTCCCCTCATGACATATCAATCTCTCAAACAGCTTTTATTAAACTTAGACCATGGTCAGTTTTTTTCTATGAAGATTTCTAGTGTCTAAAATAATGCTTAACTTGTCAATATATGTGAAAACTTGAGTATATATCTGCTTTGCCAACATTACTAGACTTTTTATACTTTGTGGGACGTGTGGTATGCCCACGTGGGCGATATGTCACTGACTTCCAATAAAATACATTGTGGAACGTTTAAATACGATTGAGGAGCCTTTATTTATAAAAGAGTGCTGAATTCCCTGTCTTTTATCAACAAATTCAATTTTGTTTATCTCTCTCTAATAGCTCCATAATATATCTAGTTAAGGGTCTGCACAGAAGTCCTTCCAGGCAACTATATAAGGACTGCTGTATAACTTTCACCAGTCACTTTTTACATAGCTCCTATTTACTAGCATCTGCTTCCCCTCTGATTATATGTTCTACTTGAAAAATAAATACAGACATATACCCTCCCCTCCCCCGAATTACTACACATATGTGCAAAAGGCAAAGTCAGTTTATAGTATAAAAATTGTGTCATTATAAATGTTATTTACAAAAATAATAATGATTATTTATATATATACACATACGCACACACACACACACACATATATTTATATATATATATATATATATATATATATATATTTATGTATTTATTTATGTTTTCTTAAAAAAATCTACAGACATATATACCTCCCACCCTGAATTGCTACACATATGTGCAATGTTCTTTAAAAAAAGAAAAAAGATATATATATATATATATATATATATATATACACACACACACATATATATTTATGTTTTACTTGAAAAAAATCTACAGACATATACCTAAAAAAAATTAGGTCAGATGAAAACTGGCCTTAGGCTGTCTTCTTTCAGTTTTTTCCCCAGATGAGCTCTGCAGCTGATGAGATTAGACCTGTTCTACATCAATAATATTCAGTTTATGTTTCTTAAAACATTTATTTGGTTTACGAAAATAACCCAGCTTTTTAGTTCAAAGGGTATTTTTTTAAAGTTTTATTTCTGGATGAATTTATTTAGCACTAAAGGTACAGGTACAATTCCATTGTCTTTGAAATTATATTTTTATTCCCCCCCAATTGAGTGAGCGTGGCATTTCTATGTACATTATTGGAGACAAATATGCGAATCTACACACATGCGTATTTTTACTTTCCTGTGACAACATTCAGTGTTTCTCATTATTAATTGCTAGTATTTATGTCCCTAAAAAGGTTGTTTATCAGTGTGTAATCAGAGACATTATATAGTGTTTGTTATAGCAACAAACATTGGGAACATTTATCTATATCTAGAACAAGCAACGTTACACAGCCACAGTCATCACATCTGTTGTTAAAAGTCTAATCACCACAGGACATATCTATGAAGACATAGGGGTAGATTTACCAAAGGTCGAGCGGACATGATTCGTTGTAGCGAATCATGTCCGCTCTACCTCGCTAAATGCTGACAGCATGCGCTGTCGGCATTAAACATTGCACAAGCATTTCCAGTAAAATGCTTGTGCAGTGCCGCCCCCTGTTCACTCGCGGCCAATTGGCCGCTAGTACGTGCCGTCAATCATCCCGATTGGATCAGATCAGGCTGATTCAGTCCGTCACCTAAAAGGTGGCGGAGACGTTAGGGAGCAGCTGCTTCTTAACTTCCATTTCTGGTGGACCAGAAACGATGGGGCATCGATGCAGTATCAGCTACTTAACCCCTTAAGGACCAGACCATTTTCCAATTTTCTTACCCTTAAGGACAAGGGCTATTTTTAAATTTTTGCGGTGTTTGTGTTTAGCGTTAATTTTCCTCTTACTCATTTACTGTACCCACAGATATTATATACCATTTTTTTAAAGATACCATTATTTTCATCATATCTTATAACTTACTATAAAAAATATATATTAAATATGATGAAAAAAATTTAAAAAAACACACTTTTTCTAACTTTGACTTCCAAAATCTGTTACACATCTACAAGCACCAAAAAACACCCATGCTAAATAGTTTCTAAATTGTGTCCTGAGTTTAGAAGAAATACCTAATGTTTACATGTTCTTTGCTTTTTTTTACAAGTTATAGGGCAATAAGTACAAGTAGCACTTTGCTATTTCCAAACCATTTTTTTTATTCAAAATTAGCAATAGTTACATTGGAACACTGATATCTGCCAGGAATCCCTGAATATCCCTTCACATGTATACAGGGAGTGCAGAATTATTAGGCAAATGAGTATTTTGACCACATCATCCTCTTTATGCATGTTGTCTTACTCCAAGCTGTATAGGCTCTAAAGCCTACTACCAATTAAGCATATTAGGTGATGTGCATCTCTGTAATGAGAAGGGGTGTGGTCTAATGACGTCAACACCCTATAGCAGGTGTGCATAATTATTAGGCAACTTCCTTTCCTTTGGCAAAATGGGTCAAAAGAAGGACTTGACAGGCTCAGAAAAGTCAAAAATAGTGAGATATCTTGCAGAGGGATGCAGCACTCTTAAAATTGCAAAGCTTCTGAAGCGTGATCATCGAACAATCAAGCGTTTCATTCAAAATAGTCAACAGGGTCGCAAGAAGCGTGTGGAAAAACCAAGGCGCAAAATAACTGCCCATGAACTGAGAAAAGTCAAGCGTGCAGCTGCCAAGATGCCACTTGCCACCAGTTTGGCCATATTTCAGAGCTGCAACATCACTGGAGTGCCCAAAAGCACAAGGTGTGCAATACTCAGAGACATGGCCAAGGTAAGAAAGGCTGAAAGACGACCACCACTGAACAAGACACGCAAGCTGAAACGTCAAGACTGGGCCAAGAAATATCTCAAGACTGATTTTTCTAAGGTTTTATGGACTGATGAAATGAGAGTGAGTCTTGATGGGCCAGATGGATGGGGCCGTGGCTGGATTGGTAAAGGGCAGAGAGCTCCAGTCCAACTCAGACGCCAGCAAGGTGGAGGTGGAGTACTGGTTTGGGCTGGTATCATCAAAGATGAGCTTGTGGGGCCTTTTCGGGTTGAGGATGGAGTCAAGCTCAACTCCCAGTCCTACTGCCAGTTTCTGGAAGACACCTTCTTCAAGCAGTGGTACAGGAAGAAGTCTGCATTCTTCAAGAAAAACATGATTTTCATGCAGGACAATGCTCCATCACACGCGTCCAAATACTCCACAGCGTGGCTGGCAAGAAAGGGTATAAAAGAAGAAAATCTAATGACATGGCCTCCTTGTTCACATGATCTGAACCCCATTGAGAACCTGTGGTCCATCATCAAATGTGAGATTTACAAGGAGGGAAAACAGTACACCTCTCTGAACAGTGTCTGGGAGGCTGTGGTTGCTGCTGCACGCAATGTTGATGGTGAACAGATCAAAACACTGACAGAATCCATGGATGGCAGGCTTTTGAGTGTCCTTGCAAATAAAGGTGGCTATATTGGTCACTGATTTGTTTTTGTTTTGTTTTTGAATGTCAGACATGTATATTTGTGAATGTTGAGATGTTATATTGGTTTCACTGGTAAAAATAAATAATTGAAATGGGTATATATTTGTTTTTTGTTAAGTTGCCTAATAATTATGCACAGTAATAGTCACCTGCACACACAGATATCCCCCTAAAATAGCTATAACTAAAAACAAACTAAAAACTACTTCCAAAACTATTCAGCTTTGATATTAATGAGTTTTTTGGGTTCATTGAGAACATGGTTGTTGTTCAATAATAAAATTAATCCTCAAAAATACAACTTGCCTAATAATTCTGCACTCCCTGTAAATATTGTTTTAGAAGACATCCCAAAGTATTGTTCTAGGCCCATTTTGGTATATTTCATGCCACCATTTCACCATCAAATGCGATCAAATAAAAAAAAATAGTTCACTTTTTCACAAACTTTTTCACAAATTTTAGGTTTCTCAATGAAATTATTTATAAACAGCTTTTTTGCAATTATGGCACAAATGGTTGTAAATGCTTCTCTGGGATCCCCTTTGTTCCGAAATAGCAGACATATATGGCTTTGGCGTTGCTTTTTTGTAATTAGGATGCTAAATGACGCTGCACACCACACATGCATTATCTCCAGCAGTGAAGGGGTTAATTAGGGAGCTTGTAGGGTTAATTTTAGCCTTAGTGTACTATGGTAGACAACCCAAAGTATTGATCTAGGCCCATTTTGGTATATTTCATGCCACCATTTCACCGCCAAATGCGATCAAATATTATTTTTTTCACTTTTTCACAAACTTTAGGTTTCTCACTGAAATTATTTACAAACAGCTTGTGCAATTATGGCACACATGGTTGTAAATTCTTTACTGGGATCCCCTTTGTTCATAAATAGCAGATATATATGGTTTTGGCATTGCTTTTTGGTAATTAGAATGCCGCTAAATGCTGCTGTGCACCACATTTGTATTATGCCCAGCAGTGAAGGGGTTAATTATGTAGCTTGTAGGGTTAAGTTTTACTTTAGTGTAGAGATCAGCCTCCTACTTGACACATCCCACCCCTGATCCCTCCCTGACCCCTCTCAAACAGCTCTCTTCCCTCCCCCACCCCACAATTGTCCCCACCATCTTAAGTACTTGCAGGAAGTCTGCCAGTACTAAAATAAAAGGCTTAAAAAAAATAAAATAAAAATAATAATAAAAATAAATCCATATTCTGCTGTGTAGGATCCCCCCTTAGGCCCCAACCTCCCTGATCCCCCCAAACAGCTCTGTAACCCTCCCCCTCTACCTTATTGTCCGCCATCTTGGGTACCCAGTTTGCATATAATTAGCCCTTTTTTATAATTTATTGATTTTTTTTTTACTTTTCTGTAGTGTAGCTACCCCCCCTCAATAACCAACACCCACCCCCTCCCAGATCGCTTAGATAAAATTGTTGCCCCTCCTCTCAGCCTCCTTCCTTTTACAACTTTGTTCCATAGTGTAGGGCTCCTAGCCGCTCCCGCGCGCATGCCCACATCCGTGCGCGCTCCCAACGTCAACGCGCATGATCCCTCCCCCCTCTGACACAATCTACACCAGCGATGGGCGCCCACCCGCCTCCATGCAACGGATATTGGGACCTCAGAGCTCTGGTTAACACTTTTGCAAAACAAAAAAGTTTCATAAAACACATAAAAAATACATTTAAGAGTACAGTTACACTATCTAATAAAAAAGTATAAAATACTTATGTATGCATATATATAGACATATATAGAAGTGCATTGGAGCCCTTTGCAGTTAAGTAAATGAAAACATGTAAAAGCATATTTATGCAATATTCATATTTAATAAAGTGTTATAGTGTGTCTTTACTGTAAATATTTGACATTCCAATGTTCTGCACATAGCAGAATATGTTCTTTGTATTTAGAAATACATATTCCTATACATATCTGTTTATATAAGCATCTTTACACATAGGCATAGATATATATTTTACCAAAATACAATCAGATATAAGTAGAAATATGTATTTATGAATAAATAGAACATATTCTGCTATGTGAAGAACATTGGTATGTGAAATTCATATTTTCATGTGGTGGTAGCGCACTTGAGAATATGCAATTGGGTTAGCGAGTAGGGTGTAAGGTTTATTTCTTACGTTAAACAGAACTTGTTGCACTCAAAAGTTCTCAAAAACAAAAACTTTATTTTTCTTGCCTTTAAAGATCACACATCACAGGATCTAACAGACTCTTACGCATTTCGCGCCCTTACCGACAATTAAGCATCTGTTAGGGCGCGAAACGTGTAAGAGTATGTTGGATTACCTCCTGTGATGTGTGATCTTTTAAGGCAAGAAAAATAAAGTATTTTGTTTTTAAGAAATTTTGAGTGCTACAAGATCTGAATAACGTATGATGGAAGTGATGTGGCTCATTCACCATTTGTCCCCACACCTGCAATACTGATGGAATTTGATGTTTGTTCAACCCTCAGTGATTTGTAGTAGCAGAGATTTTGTGCTGTTTGTTAAATTTATTTATTTTCTTGCTCCATCGACTTCTATGGGGGAATACGTTAATGTGGTCGTAATATTCTTACTTTGGCTTTTTGCGGGTTCACACACAAGTGATTTTTCTCTTGTTAAGTGTATCCAGTCCACGGATCATCCATTACTTATGGGATATTAACTCCTCCCCAACAGGAAGTGCAAGAGGATTCACCCAGCAGAGCTGCTATATAGCTCCTCCCCTAACTGCCATTACCAGTCATTCTCTTGCACCCAACGAATAGATAGGATGTGTGAGAGGACTGTGGTGATTATACTTAGTTTCATACCTTCAATCAAAAGTTTGTTATTTTATAATAGCACCGGAGTGTGTTATTCCTTCTCTGGTAGAATTTGAAGAAGAATCTACCTGAGTTTTTCTATGATTTTAGCCGGAGTAGTTAAGATCATATTGCTGTTTCTCGGCCATCTGAGGAGAGGTAAACTTCAGATCAGGGGACAGCGGGCAGATTAATCTGCAAAGAGGTATGTAGCAGCTTATTATTTTCTGACAATGGAATTGATGAGAAAATTCTGCCATACCGATATAATGTAAACTCAGCCTTAAATGCAGTAGCAGCAACTGGTATCAGGCTGTCATGTATGTATATTTTACACTTCAGTATTCTGGGGAATGGCACTTCACTGGAATTATACTGTATGCATAAAACTTTAGCCTAATTTGCAGGGACTAGCAACAGGCTTTTTAATAACACTCAATTTATTAATGTTAAACGTTTTTTGCTGGCATGTAAAATCGTTTAATTTTCTGAGGTACTGGGTGAAAAAATGTTTTGGGCACTATTTTTTTCCACTTGGCAGTCGTTTTATTTAATTTATGACAGTTTACTGATCTCTCTCACTGTTATGTGTGAGGGGGAGGGGCCTTTTTGGTGCTTTTGCTACGCATCAAAAAATTCAGTCAGAAGTTTATTGTCTTCCCTGCATGATCCGGTTCATCTCTACAGAACTCAGGGGTTTTCAAAACTTGTTTTGAGGGAGGTAATCACTCACAGCAGAGCTGTGAGATTGTAGTTGACTGTGATAAAAAAACGTTTATTTCTGTATTTTTTTTTTTTTTTTCTGCTATCAGGGTTAGTTATCCTTTGCTAATGGGAGCAATCCTTTGCTAAAATTGTGTTTTTTACAAAGATTTGATGCTATAACTTTTCAGATTATTAATTTTCAACTGTCATAACTTTTTCTGTGCTTCTTATAGGCACAGTACGTTTTCATATTATAGTAAATTACTTGAAAAGTATTTCCAAGTTGCTAGTTTATTTGCTAGTGTGTTAAACATGTCTGATTCAGAGGAAGATATCTGTGCTATATGTGCTAAAGCCAAAGTGGAGCCCAATAGAAATTTATGTACTAACTGTATTGATGCTACTTTAAATAAAAGTCAATCTGTACAAATTGAACATATTTCACCAAACAACGAGGGGAGAGTTATGCCGACTAACTCGCCTCACGTGTCAGTACCTGCATCTCCCGCTCGGGAGGTGCGTGATATTGTAGCGCCGAGTACATCTGGGCGGCCATTACAAATCACATTACAGGATATGGCTACTGTTATGACTGAAGTTTTGGCTAAATTACCAGAACTAAGAGGTAAGCGTGATCACTCTGGGGTGAGAACAGAGTGCGCTGATAATATTAGGGCCATGTCAGACACTGCGTCACAATTTGCAGAACATGAGGACGGAGAGCTTCATTCTGCGGGTGACGGTTCTTATCCAAACAAACTGGATTCAGATATTTCAAATTTTAAATTTAAGCTGGAAAACCTCCGTGTATTACTAGGGGAGGTGTTAGCGGCTCTGAATGATTGTAACACAGTTGCAATACCAGAGAAAATGTGTAGGTTGGATAAATATTTTGCGGTACCGGCGAGTACTGACGTTTTTCCTATACCTAAGAGACTTACTGAAATTGTTACTAAGGAGTGGGATAGACCCGGTGTGCCGTTCTCACCCCCTCCGATATTTAGAAAGATGTTTCCAATAGACGCCACCACACGGGACTTATGGCAAATGGTCCCTAAGGTGGAGGGAGCAGTTTCTACTTTAGCTAAGCGTACCACTATCCCGGTGGAGGATAGCTGTGCCTTTTCAGATCCAATGGATAAAAAGTTAGAGGGTTACCTTAAGAAAATGTTTGTTCAACAAGGTTTTATATTGCAACCTCTTGCATGCATTGCGCCTGTCACGGCTGCAGCAGCATTTTGGTTTGAGTCTCTGGAAGAGACACTTGAATCAGCTCCATTAGATGAGATTACACACAAGCTTAAAGCCCTTAAGTTAGCTAACTCATTTATTTCAGATGCCGTAGTACATTTAACTAAACTTACGGCTAAGAATTCCGGATTCGCCATTCAGGCACGCAGAGCACTGTGGCTAAAATCCTGGTCAGCTGACGTTACTTCTAAATCTAAATTGCTTAATATACCTTTCAAAGGGCAGACCTTATTCGGGCCCGGGTTGAAAGAAATTATCGCTGACATTACAGGAGGTAAAGGCCATGCCCTGCCTCAAGACAGAGCCAAACCTAAGGCTAGACAGTCTAATTTTCGTTCCTTTCGTAATTTCAAAGCAGGAGCAGCATCAACTTCCTCTGCACCAAAACAGGAAGGAGCTGTTGCTCGCTACAGACAAGGCTGGAGACCTAACCAGTCCTGGAACAAGGGCAAGCAGGCCAGGAAACCTGCTGCTGCCCCTAAGACAGCATGAATCGAGGGCCCCCGATCCGGGAACGGATCTAGTGGGGGGCAGACTTTCTCTCTTCGCCCAGGCTTGGGCAAGAGATGTCCAGGATCCCTGGGCGTTAGAGATCATATCTCAGGGATACCTTCTAGACTTCAAATTCTCTCCCCCAAGAGGGAGATTTCATCTGTCAAGGTTGTCAACAAACCAAATAAAGAAAGAGGCGTTTCTACGCTGCGTACAAGATCTTTTATTAATGGGAGTGATCCATCCGGTTCCGCGGTCGGAACAAGGACAAGGGTTTTACTCAAATCTGTTTGTGGTTCCCAAAAAAGAGGGAACTTTCAGGCCAATCTTGGATTTAAAGATCCTAAACAAATTCCTAAGAGTTCCATCGTTCAAAATGGAAACTATTCGGACAATTTTACCCATGATCCAAAAGGGTCAGTACATGACCACAGTGGATTTAAAGGATGCTTACCTTCACATACCGATTCACAAAGATCATTACCGGTATCTAAGGTTTGCCTTTCTAGACAGGCATTACCAGTTTGTAGCTCTTCCATTCGGATTGGCAACGGCTCCGAGAATCTTCACAAAGGTTCTGTGTGCTCTTCTGGCGGTACTAAGACTGTGAGGAATTGCGGTAGCTCCGTACCTAGACAACATTCTGATACAAGCTTCAAGCTTTCAAACTGCCAAGTCTCATACAGAGTTAGTACTGGCATTTCTAAGGTCGCATGGATGGAAGGTGAACGAAAAGAAGAGTTCTCTCTTTCCACTCACAAGAGTTCCCTTCTTGGGGACTCTTATAGATTCTGTAGAAATGAAGATTTACCTGACAGAAGACAGGTTAACAAAGCTTCAAAATGCATGCCGTGTCCTTCATTCCATTCAACACCCGTCAGTAGCTCAATGCATGGAGGTGATCGGCTTAATGGTAGCAGCAATGGACATAGTACCCTTTGCACGTCTACATCTCAGACCGCTGCAATTGTGCATGCTAAGTCAGTGGAATGGGGATTACTCAGACTTGTCCCCTACTCTGAATCTGGATCAAGAGACCAGAAATTCTCTTCTATGGTGGCTTTCTCGGCCACATCTGTCCAGGGGGATGCCATTCAGCAGGCCGGACTGGACAATTGTAACAACAGACGCCAGCCTACTAGGTTGGGGCGCTGTCTGGAATTCTCTGAAGGCTCAGGGACAATGGAATCAGGAGGAGAGTCTCCTACCAATAAACATTCTGGAATTGAGAGCAGTTCTCAATGCCCTTCTGGCTTGGCCCCAGTTAACAACTCGGGGGTTCATCAGGTTTCAGTCGGACAACATCACGACTGTAGCTTACATCAACCATCAGGGAGGGACAAGAAGCTCCCTAGCAATGATGGAAGTATCAAAGATAATTCGCTGGGCAGAGTCTCACTCTTGCCACCTGTCAGCAATCCACATCCCGGGAGTGGAGAACTGGGAGGCGGATTTCTTAAGTCGTCAGACTTTTCATCCGGGGGAGTGGGAACTTCATCCGGAGGTCTTTGCCCAAATACTTCGACGTTGGGGCAAACCAGAGATAGATCTCATGGCGTCTCGACAGAACGCCAAGCTTCCTCGTTACGGGTCCAGATCCAGGGATCCGGGAGCGGTTCTGATAGATGCTTTGACAGCACCTTGGACCTACGGGATGGCTTATGTGTTTCCACCCTTCCCGATGCTTCCTCGATTGATTGCCAGAATCAAACAGGAGAGAGCATCAGTGATTCTAATAGCGCCTGCATGGCCACGCAGGACTTGGTATGCAGATCTAGTGGACATGTCATCCTGTCCACCTTGGTCGCTACCTCTGAAACAGGACCTTCTGATCCAGGGTCCCTTCAAACATCAAAATCTAATTTCTCTGAAGCTGACTGCTTGGAAATTGAACGCTTGATTTTATCAAAACGTGGTTTTTCTGAGTCAGTTATTGATACCTTAATACAGGCTAGGAAGCCTGTTACCAGAAAGATTTACCATAAGATATGGCGCAAATACTTATATTGGTGCGAATCCAAGAGTTACTCATGGAGTAAGGTTAGGATTCCGAGGATATTGTCTTTTCTACAAGAAGGTTTAGAAAAGGGTTTATCCGCTAGTTCCTTAAAGGGACAGATTTCAGCTCTGTCCATTCTTTTACACAAACGTCTGTCAGAAGTTCCGGACGTTCAAGCTTTTTGTCAGGCTTTAGCTAGGATCAAGCCTGTGTTTAAAACTGTTGCTCCACCATGGAGTTTGAACTTAGTTCTTAATGTTTTACAGGGGGTTCCGTTTGAACCCCTTCATTCCATTGATATCAAGTTGTTATCTTGGAAAGTTCTGTTTTTAATGGCGATTTCCTCGGCTCGAAGAGTCTCTGAGTTATCTGCCTTACTTTGTGATTCTCCTTATCTGATTTTTCATTCAGACAAGGTAGTTCTGCGTACTAAACCTGGGTTCCTACCTAAGGTGGTCACTAACAGGAATATCAATCAAGAGATTGTGGTTACATCTTTGTGTCCTAATCCTTCTTCGAAAAAGGAACGTCTGCTACACAATCTAGATGTAGTCCGTGCCCTGAAATTTTATCTACAGGCAAACTAAGGATTTTCGACAAACGTCTTCCCTGTTTGTCGTTTATTCTGGTCAGAGGAGAGGTCAAAAAGCTTCGGCTACCTCTCTCTCCTTTTGGCTTCATAGCATAATACGGTTAGCCTATGAGACTGCTGGACAGCAGCCTCCTGAAAGAATTACAGCACATTCTACTAGAGCTGTGGCTTCCACTTGGGCCTTTAAGAATGAGGCTTCTGTTGAACAGATTTGCAAGGCTGCAACTTGGTCTTCTCTTCATACTTTTTCCAAATTTTCCAAATTTGACACTTTTGCTTCTTCGGAGGCTGTTTTTGGGAGAAAGGTTCTTCAGGCAGTGGTTCCTTCCGTATAAAGAGCCTACCTGTCCCTCCCGTCATCCGTGTACTTTAGCTTTGGTATTGGTATCCCATAAGTAATGGATGATCCGTGGACTGGATACACTTAACAAGAGAAAACATAATTTATGCTTACCTGATAAATTTATTTCTCTTGTAGTGTATCCAGTCCACGGCCCGCCCTGTCACTTTAAGGCAGGAAATTTTTCCATTAAACTACAGTCACCACTGTACCCTATGGTTTTCCTTTCTCTGCATGTTTTCGGTCGAATGACTGGTAATGGCAGTTAGGGGAGGAGCTATATAGCAGCTCTGCTGGGTGAATCCTCTTGCACTTCCTGTTGGGGAGGAGTTAATATCCCATAAGTAATGGATGATCCGTGGACTGGATACACTACAAGAGAAATAAATTTATCAGGTAAGCATAAATTATGTTTTTTTTAATTTCAACTTGTAATATGATCTCTAGCCAACGGACACAAAAAGCTTACTTCTAGCTGAGTTAGCGTGCAAGCGGCAGCGATAAATACCACTCCACACGTAATCTGTCCCTTAATCAGACAATCACACCTTTATGTTTGCAAGGCGTATTTTCCTAGCATATCTATTCCCTTTGTATATCATCACCATATTTTGTCTTAAAGGGGCAGTCTACACCAGAATTGTTATTGTTTAAAAATATAGATAATCCCTTTATTACCCATTCCCTAGTTTTGCATAACCAACACAGTTATATAAATACACTTTTTACCTCTGTGATTACCTTGTATCCAAGCCTCTGCAAACTGCCACCTTATTTCAGTTCTTTTGACAGACATCCATTTTAGCCAATCAGAGCTGTCTCACTGGAACTCCACGTGCGTGAGCACAGTGTTATCTATATGACACACATGAACTAACACCTTCTAGTGGTGAAAAACTGTCAAAATGCCCTGAGAGAAGAGGCGGCCTTCAAGGGCTTAGAAATTTGCATATGAACCTCCTAGGTTTAGCTTTCAACTAAGAATATCAAGAGAACAAAGCAAAATTGGTGATAAAAGCAGATTGGAAAATTGTTTAAAATTACATTCTCTATCTGAATCATGAAAGTTTATTTTGGACTAGACTGTCCCTTTTATTTAAAACATCCGGTTTAGTGTTAAGGTAAATGTAGCATTTGTTAAATAAGTTTCTGAAAACTAAATAAATAATCAAGCCTGCATCAGGAAAACTATAGCTGTGTGAAAACTAATTACCAGTGAAGTGTGATCCGCATTCTGATAAATGGTTTGCAAAATTATAACTACTCTGAGATTGGGCTTGTTTGGAACATCTGTACATATTGTTTAATGAAACTATGTGAAAACATTGAGGGACAGTGAAGCTGCAATTCTTTTTATATATATATTTTTTTACCAATATATCTTATTTGTTTTGCTCATAATGGTCTCTTGAGATTATGATAGAAAGTTTAAAGGGACACTAAAGTCAAAATAATACTTTCATGAGTCAGTTAAAGCATTCAGATTTAAGAGACATTGCAATTTATCTCCATTATCAAATTGTGCACAGTCTTTTTATATGCACATTGTCTGAGGCACCAGCTACTACTGAGCATGTGCAAGTCTCTGTGATTGGCTGATGGCTGTCACATGATACAGGGGGATGGCAAATTAAGACAAAATATGTGTCAGACAAAATCTACTGCTTATTTGATCTTCAAAGTTAAGGGACACTGAACCCAAATGTTTTCTTTCATGATTCAGATAGAGCATAAGATTTTAAGCAACATTCTAATTTACTCCTATTATCAAATTTTCTTCATTCTCTTGGTATCTTTATTTAAAATGCAAGAATGTAAGTTTAGATGCCGGCCCGTTTTTGGTGAACAACCTGGGTTGTCCTTGCTGATTGGTGGATAAATTCATCCACCAATAAAAAAAGTGCTGTCCAGAGACCTGAAACAAAAAATAGCTTAGATGCCTTCTTTTCAAATAAAGATAGCAAGAGAACGAAGAAAATTTGATAATAGGAGTAAATTAGAAAGTTGCTTAAAATTGCATGCTCTATCTGAACCACAAAAGAAAAAAATTGGGTTCAGTGTCCTTTTAGTGTTGTTACATTGTCTTTTAATTATGAACTTGTTAATTATGCAATTCTATTGTATTTAATGGTCCTTTAATAGTTTCATGGTCCTAGAAATTGTTATACGTTTTAGTGTGTGATTTCTACCTTGGTTTATGTACCTAAGATCTTAAAGGGACATTAAAGAGCAAAAAGAAAATGGTCTAATGTGTTAGAGCTGTTTATTACTGCACTTTTGCTTGACTATAACTATGTATCTTTCAAATGGGTTAAAGACAAAGTTAAATTCAGCTTCAGAGCAGCAATGCAGTACTGGAACCTTAGCTGAACACATTTGAAGAGCCAATGACAAGAAGCATATGTATATAACCACCAACTAGCATTGCTGTTGAACTTTTCAACATAGCTTACCAAGAGGACAAATTTAGGGATTGACTACACTGACTCCTTTAGAAAAGCTTATAAAATGATTTAAAGGGACATGAAACTCAAAATATTTCTTACATGATTTAGGTAGAACATACAATTTTAAACAACTTTCCAATTTACTTCTATTATTTAATTTGCTTCCTTCTCTTATTATCCTTTGCTGAAAGGTTTATTTAGGAAAGCTCAGGAGCTGCAAAGAATCTAGATTCTAGCTGCTGATTGGTGGATGCATATAAATACCGACTGTCATTGGCTCACCCATGTGTTCAGTTAGAAACCCTAGTGCATTGCTGCTCCTTAAACAAATGATACCAAGAGAATGAAACAAATTTGATAATAGAAGTAAATTGAAAAGTTGTTTAAAATTGCATCTTCTACCTAAATCATGAAAGAAAAATTGTGTGTTTCATGTCCCTTATAGCACAAAAATCCCCTTAGACTTCAATGGTGAATGTAGAAGAAACAATTATTAGATACACTTTCCTAAAGGATTGTAATTGACCCTTTAATTTGATCGTATAAATAAACTGAAAAGTCTTTTAAAATGTCATGCTCTATCTGAAACATGAAAGTCTAATTTTGACTTCCCTGTCCCTTTAACATGCTGAATTATATAAAGATGTATTTTTGGCGGAATAACAGTTTGGTGCTCAGAGTGACATGGATATAGCATCCGGTACCTAGAAACTATTTATTTAACCTCCTGGAATGCAGCAAATAATTGTTATTTGGATCCTTTCAATAGAAAAAAGCAAGGGCTTTGTCATTGCAAGTGTTTGTTAAACTGTGAGAGATTTACACAGCTTGTGCAGAATTATTTAGTATAAAATTAAGACCCAGTGTCTAGTTCTTCTGTCATATTGCGCTGCCAACCCTCCCACTCTTCTCATAGCTGCATGCCAGAAATTAGAAAATGTCTTTCATACCAAAATATTAGTCCTCTAAAAACGAAACTTTATAATATTAATCCCACTCTACGGAAATGTATTTGTTAAAGGATCATTTAACACTTCTTGCTGGGTAAAAATGATGCTTTGTACCACACTCCCTAAAAAAGTGTTCAATGTACTTTTTACATAGTAATATATATATATATATATATATATATATATATATATATATATATATATATATATATATATGCCAATTCTAGAGGGCATCAGTACCCTTAGAGTGCTAATTTCCCACCTGGGTGCTAAGCTGGATTTGAGGGTATTAAAAAAAATAAAAATTTAAATATATTTTTTTACTTTTTTTTCAGATCCCCAAGACTTATACCGTTGGAAAGGTTGGGCGATTACCTTTCCAACAGTGGTACTTGGGGGTCTGTAGCTGCTTAGATGCCTGAGATACAGGCTTCTAAGCAGCATGCCCCCTTTTTCCTATACTGTCCATTGTAATTTTTCAATAAAGTTTTGTGGTGACGTCACCACCCAAAACTTGAAGCCCCAGCGATGGCAGAGAACTGTTTGCAGAAAAATGCAAGTAAAATAATGTTTTTGTTCATTAAACTTAGTTTGATGATACAGTCTGTTGTGTGATTATGTTATTAGGTTTATAATGCTGTTTAGCATTTAAAGTCTTCATTTCAAAGCTTTAAAAATAATGTATTAGGTGTTACTTTGGTCAATTTTGAGAGGGGCCTGGAACCTAACTCCCTCACTTCCCATTGACTTACATTATAAACTGGGTTTCAATTTACAACGGTTTCTATTTACAACCATTCCTTCTGGAACCTAACCCTGGCGTAAACTGAGGGCTACCTGTGTGTGTGTGTATATATATATATATATTTACAGACATAAATACAAACATAAAAACATAAATACACATGCACACACATATATATATATATATATATATATATATATATATATATATATATATAGACATGAAAAATGATATAAATGCAATTTTCGTATTTAATAAAGTGTTTAACTGTATATTTACTATAACTATTTTACTTCCCAATGTTCTTTAAATAGGGGAATTTTCGTATTTAATAAAGTGTTTAACTGTATATTTACTATAACTATTTTACTTCCCAATGTTCTTTAAATAGGGGAATATGTTCTAAGTATTTTAGCATATATATATATATATATATATATGCATGCTTTTAAGTGCTGGACTTTCTCTGTGTGTTGTATTAATTTGTTTTGTAATTTTCCCTATGGGCCTTGCACCCAGACTTGTCTGGGGTTAACTGCCTGTGACTCTGGAGATAGCACAGCTTCCTGTGAGCGGTCCCACGGTCATGGCATGCGTACCCAGTCCAGTCTTAGAGTACAATCCCCTTTTCTGTGTGATTAGTATATACATATAGGTATAGGAATATGTTGTATTTACTGTAAATATTTTGCATTCCAATGTTCTTCACATGGGGAATATGTTCTAAGTATTTTAGAATAGATATTCATATATGCTTTTTATATATATATATATATATATATATATATATATACATATATATAATTTATATATAGATATAGGAATATTTTGAACAAAAAACATCACATATATATATATAAATATATATATATATATATATATATATATATATATATATATATATAAAAATATGTATTTATGAATAAATAGAACATATTCTTCTATGTGAAGAACATTGGAATTCGACATAGTCATATTTCATGTCGGATTAACACACTTGAGAAAATGTGATCAGGGTTTGTGCACGAGTAGGGGTGTTAGGTTTTTCCACACTTTTTGCGCTCCATTGAAGTCTATAGGGGAATAAGTTAACATGTTCTCGATATTCAAAGTTTGGCTTTTTGCGCACATCAGTTTAGCTCACGAGCAAAAACTTTTTACTTTTAACTGGTAATACGTGCGCAACCTGACACATGCAAAAAGCCGAAGTCCAGTTGGGTTAATGCAAGAGCGGGAGCACAAACTACTACTCCATTCATAATCTAGCACACAGTGTGGGAAGAATGAGCAAACTCATAAATAAGTCTTGTAGTAATAAATCCATTTAAAAAGTGCATAACTGTGCCCAGAGCTAGTTTGAAGCAGATGGGAGGGAGAGGAGCCTCTTTAATCTGTGTTTTATACTGACATCTTTAGAAATAATATTAAAGGGACACTGAACCCATTTTTTTTTCTTTCATGATTCAGATAGAGCATGCAATTTTAATAAACTTTCTAATTTACTCCTATTATCAAATGTTCTTCATTCTCTTGGTATCTTTATTTGAAATGCAAGAATGTAAGTTTAGATACCGGCCCATTTTTGGTGAACAACCTGGGTTGTTCTTGCTGATTGGTGAATAAATTCACCCACCAATAAACTAGTGCTGTCCATGGTCTGAACTAAAAAAAAAACTTAAATGCCTTTTTTTCAAATAAAGATAGCAAGAGAACGAAGAAAAAATGATAATAGGAGTAAATTAGAAAGTTGCTAAAAATTGCATGCTCTTTCTGAATTACAAAACAATTTTTTGGGGTTCAGTGTCCCTTTAAAATTGCATGCTGTACATCTGAATCACGAAAAAAAAATTGGCTTCAGTGTCCCTTTAAGCTTCCATAAAACAAATTAGCACAGATACTGATAATGTTTAGCAATATGTACTAACATTCCTAAACATCCTACAGCTGGACTGTTTTAATAATGTCACACATATTAACCTTTAACAATGAAAAATAATTACTACCACTATCAAAATGATATTAAAGTATCATACCAATAACTATGTATCACTTACAGGGACATGAAACCCAAACATTTTCTTTCATGATTCAGATAGAGAATACAATTTTAAACAACTTTCTAATTTACTTCTATTATATAATTTGTTTAATTCTCTTGCGATCATTTGTTTAAGGAGCAGATATGCACTAATGGTTTCTAACTGAGCACATTGGTGAGCCAATTACAATCGTTATATATATGCAGCCACCAATCATCAGCTAGAACCTAGGTTCTTTGCTGCATCTTAGCTTACCTAGAGAAACCTTTCAGCAAAAAGAATAACAAGAGAATTAAGCAAATTAAATAATATAAGTACATTGGAAAGTTGTTTAAAATTGTATTTTTTATCTAAATCATGAAAGATAACATTTGTATTTCATGTCCCTTTAAGGTAATATTTATGTTAGTAAATTATAATAGAATATATATATATATATATATATATACATTGTAATTACAACTATTGTATCAGATTAAAAATAATCTGTAAAAGCAAATTGAAAATTTGAATAATGTTATCCTTCCTAGATGTTTGCTATTAATGTGCAGATAAACAGAAACAGTCATCTAGTGTTATAATTATCATTTATTTTTAAAGTATTGCTATGCATATTTATTCTCCATCAGCCTCTATTCAGTAATTATTGGCAGAGGTTTCCAGTGAGACAAAAAGTTTCAGTTCTATGAAAAATCACTAATTACAGTATATGGTGAAATGAAGTGAATGTGAACTGCCCTGCTCTACTTTATTCTGTGTGTGTATATGTGTGTGTATTTATGTTTGTGCGTATAGGTGTGTGTGTTTGTGTGTATGTATGTGTGTGTTTGTGTGTGTGTGTTTGTGTGTGATTGTGTGTGTTTATGTGTATATGTGTGTGTATGTGTGTGTTTGTGTGTTTATGTGTGTGTTTATGTGTGTGTGTGTTTATGTGTGTGTTTATGTGTAGGTGTGTGTGTTTATGTATGTGCATGTGTAAGTGTGTGTATGTGTGTGAATGCATGTGTGTGCTTGCGTGTGTGTTTATGTGTATGTGTGTGCATGTGTAAGTGTGTTTATGTGTATGTGTGAATTTATGTGTATATGTGTGTGTGTGTGTTTATGTGTAGGTGTGTGTGCGTGTGTATGTGTGTTTGTGTGTGTGTGTGTAGATGTGTATGTGTGTGTGTAGATGTGTATGTGTGTGCGTGTGTGTAGATGTGTATGTGTGTGCATGTGTAGGTGTGTTTATGTGTATATGTGTGTTTATGTGTATATGTGTGTGTGTTTATGTGTATGTGTGTGTGTGTGCGTGTGTGTGTGTGCGTGTGTACGCGTGTGTGTATATATGTGTGTGTGCGTGTGTATGTCTGTGTGTGTAGATGTGTATGTGTGTGAAATAATCATTTCATCACAAATTAGTTTAAGCCCCAAGGCTCAATCTGTGTGATGAAACGTCTGTCAGTATAAGCACCACTTATACACCTGTTTGTGCCATTGCAGACTGTATCATCACAACATTGCTAGAAATTAATTATAGTGAACTAACCTAAAGCTATTTAAAGCACAAAGATGATGATAGCGTTTAATAAACTCTTTCAAGGTACACAGCTACTGAAAGGTGTATCATACTGGGACATCAAATGGTGTAACCGCATATAGAAATTAAAATATAAAACACTCAAGATGAAAACACTCATGTTAGACAGCCGTATCATTATAAGAAGTGTGGAAATGGAGCCAAGTCTTACAATAACAGCGAAGGGAAACTAGGATAAATATTGAGTGAATTGTTCAGTTATCTTTTAAAATGATGTATCAAGCCATATTTTCTACATATAGGGCTAGATTACGAGTGGCACATTAACTGTTGTGTGGAAGCAATGCCGGGTTTTCTCTGCTTTTTGCACGTGACGGAAGAAAGCGCGCGTATTACAAGTTGAACGTAAATGTGCTTGCTTGGGCACAATCAAATTTAATGCGTCAGGTTAGCGCTACTTTTAATCTCGCGTAAAGGGTAGTAAAAGTTGCACAAAACACAACATAAATACAATTAAAAGTACAGTTACACTCATATAAACCCTTTCTGATAAAATGTATTTAAAAAATATTTAAAAAGTTGTAAGGGCTCAAAGATAGATGGCATACAGTGTTAACACATATATACATGCTTAAACGTGTCTAAATATGTGTATGTATGCATATTTATTTGTATATAATTGTGTGTTTTACTGTATATATACTGTACATATTTCACATTCCAATGTTCTTCACTTACAGGATAATGTACTTTTTATTGTAAATACATACATATATATATATATATATATATATATATATATATACCTATGCTTGTATATATATATATATATATATATATATATATATATATGATATGACTAGATATGTATTTTACATGAACATTATTTTATATATATATATATATATATATATACAGTATATATATATATATATATATATATATATATACATTAATAATAAGTAAAACATTTTATATATGAAGAACATAGGAATGTAAAATATGCATAACACATATCGGAGATGGCAATTTAGGACTAACGTGGTCAGGCTAGTGCACTTGAAGAACTGCTAACTTCAATACAAGTTATTGAAATATTAAATATTAAAATATATTTTTTTAAAAATTCATTATTATACATATAGAAAAATATTCTAAATGGTCCATAGAATATAGCTACAATTGTTAAAGTACGTATAATAATTTTAAATAAATAATTTGTATTAATATTTTTTAATAGCTTTGTATTTAATATTTCAAAAACGCACATTGAAGATAGTAATTCTTGCCACATTAGTCCTAAATTGTGATCCCCAAAGCGCATTACTTCCTTTGTTCTTCACAAAGAGACATTTTTACTTTTTATTATTAAATATATATGTCTATATACTGTATATATCGGATACTGTTCATGTAAAATACATATCTATACTTAGGAATAGATATACAGGTATAGGTATATACATATATATATATATATATATATATAGAGTCTGAATAGGAATAAGCACTCTCTGGATTTCAAATCAACAAATATTTATTCGGCAGTGACGTTTCGGGGCATTCACCCCTTCCTCAGACAAGTTGTCTGAGGAAGGGGTGAATGCCCCGAAACGTCACTGCCGAATAAATATTTGTTGATTTGAAATCCAGAGAGTGCTTATTCCTATTCAGACTGTACATTCCGTTAGGCACCCTGGTCTGTGTCTGGGTTGGCAAGTGAGAGTGCACTACTTTGAAGCCTATATATATATATAGAAGTATGAATTTACAATAAAAAGTACATTGTTCTGTATGTAATGAAAATTGGAAAGTGAAATATTCATAATTAATGACTGGTTTAGCGCACTTGAATAAACGTGATCCAATTAGCTTGCAATTATGGGTGTTAGGTTTCTTTTCAGTTTGTGCACTCCATTGAAGTCTATGGGGGAATACATTAACATGATCACAATTTCGCAAAGTCTATCTTTCTGTGCTTGATAGTTTTTGCTTGCGCGCAAACTTTTACTTTCAATTGTAATACCAAATGCTTGCAAAAAGCCTCCGTCTAGCGAAGTTGACGCATAAGTGAGAGCTCTAAATAGCACTCCACTTGTAATCTAGCCCATTATTGGCAGTGGAATTACCGTTTCTACAAGCTTTAGGACAGTTCATGGCTTAAAGTAAAAGGTAATGTTCTGCCAAAACATTAATGCCATTGATTCATCTTATAACCCTGTATGTAGTCGCTAACATTTTTTTTTCAATCGCTTCTTTTTCATATAATCTTAATTTTTCTCACATACAGTCTTTTCTGATCCTCCGCACACCTGCTCATTTCCTGGTTTTTCTCTTTCACACGTAAGAAGAACGGTCCCACCCGCTCTTACGTGTTCATCCGTGCGCACTCTAGTGAAGCATCCTGCATTGCGCATGCTTTAAAATACGATCTCTGCTGTGATACATATTAAAACAATGAATCACTAGATTCATTGTTTTGTATCGTAGCAGTGATCGTATTAGCGGTTCCTGTATGCATGTGTGTCTCATGAATGTGCTTCTGGGGTCCATTTATCATTGTGCGGACGGACATGATCCACTATAGCGAACCATGTCCGCCGCACATCAATAAATGCCAACAGCATACGCTGTCGACTGCAATGCCGCCCCTTGCAGATTTGCGGCCACTAGCAGGAGGTGTCAATCAGCACGATTGTACATGATCGGGCGGATTGACATACGCCGCCTCAGAGGCGGCGTATGAGTTAAGGAGCAGCGGTCTTAAGACCGCTGCTTCTTAACTTCTGTTTCCGGCTGGTGCGGAAACAAGGGGAACAGGGGCCCTTGTTAAATAGACCCCATTGAATTCAAAGACACACGCATGCGTAGTTTAAGTTGGGGGCGTATAGTGAATCTATTCGGACGCCACTGGGGGACCTATGAGAATCAAGAAGACGATATTCGTCATTTCAAAATAAACATGTTTTTTTATATCCGGGTGGAGTGACGGAGATATATAATAGCGGATTGAACGGTAAAATTGTAAGTTTATTAGTACAAAACAAAAAAAATCATGAATTAAACTTAACCTAATTTTTTATGTACTTTGCGTTGTGGCATAGAGGTGCATGATAGTTTACTTTTCCTTTAAGTGAAAAAATTAAAGGGATATGAAACCCAATTTTTTTCTTTCATGATTCAGATAGAACATACAATTTTAAACAACTTTCTAATTTACTTCTATTTCTGGAGCACAATATGGTAGCAGTTTTGCAAGAATGTTATCTACTTACAAGAGCACTAGAGGGCAGCACTATTTCCTGCCATGTAGTGCTCCAGATGCCTACCTAGGTATCTCTTCAACACAGAATATAATGGGAACAAAGCTAATTTGATAATATAAGTGAATTGGAAACTTTTTTTTTAAATTGTTTGCTCTGTCTGAATCACAAAATAACATTTTTGGGTTTCATATCCCTTTAATATCAAACCTTTGTGCATAGTGTTATCCTTCTAACCTTAACAAACACCTTTGTATAGTTTTATTGATATAACAATGCTGAAACTGAATAAATATGATAAATATGTCTATAGGCACAGATGAGCATTCATAATTGCTATTGTTATGGTGATCACCTATTATTACTGGTTACTATGGAGGTACATGCAAAAGCGTAAACCTATGGGTTAATTTCCCTATATATACTACATAGGGCTAGGGGTTCCCTTATCCCTTAAAGGGACATTAAACACTTTGAGATGGTAATATAAAATGATAAATTGTATATATAAAACAACTCTGCAATATACTTTCATTATTTATTTTGTCCTCTTTGCCTGTAATTTCATTCTGAAATTGTGAGCTTTTCAGTTCCTGTTAGAAATGCAAGTGCAGAACACTGTTAAATCCAGCACAACCATTGGCTGCACACTCCAGTGACCTATGTATAACTGTCTCTAATTGGCCACAGCAGAGAAGGTAACACAAGTTACAACATGGCAGCTCCCAGTGTTTTATAGACACTAAAACTTTACACTTATTTTGTCACTTTTTAAACAACTAATGAAACTTTAAAAAATACATCTACATGTTAGTCATGGACTAATGTATTCTTTGAATGCATCATTCTATCTATGCATTAGCTGGAACTTGACACACACAAACATTTTTTTTATCAGTTCTATATGGTGGCTTTTTTGCCATTGTTGGTGTTTCTGCAAACTAATGTTATTTCCTGAGGGCCAGATTACAAGTCGAGCGCAAATCTTTGCATGCAGGCGATAAGGGGTTTGCGTTCATTGGGCTTACCGCTGGTATTTCAAGTTGAAAGTAAAAGTGATTGCTTTAGTGCAATCGTGATTTACGCCAGAATGATTACCGCATCCTCAGCTCTCTGGTTAATTGTTTTGTGAAACCAAAAAGTGTCAAAAAAACACATAAAAAATACATTACAAAGTACAGTTACACTCATAATAAAAATAATAAAAATTATTCAAAAAAAGTTGCACACAAAAGTTATAAGGATTCAAAGATATCCAGGGGCCCATTTATCAAGCTCCGAACGGAGCTTGTGGGCCTATGTTTCTGGCGAGTCTTCAGACTCGCCAGAAACAGCAGTTATGAAGCAGCGGTCTAAAGACCGCTGCTCCATAACCCTGTCCGTCTGCTCTGAGCAGGCGGACAGGAATCGCCGGAAATCAACCCGATCGAGTACGATCGGGTTGATTGACACCCCCTGCTGGCGGCCCATTGCCCGCGAGTCTGCAGGGGGCGGCGTTGCACCAGCAGCTCTTGTGAGGTGCTGGTGCAATGCTGAATACGGAGAGCGTATTTCTCTCCGCATTCAGCGATGTCTTGCGGACCTGATCAGCACTGTTGGATCAGGTCCGCAAGACATTTGTAAATGTCTTTAACATTTTAGCTTTAGCTTTAAAATTGAGACACATACATTTACTTGTCTAATGATGTATGTATATGTACGTAATTGTATGTATATATATATATATATATTATTATTATTATTATTATTTTTAAAAAGAGCCATGAATCATTTAATGCATGCCGTCACCGTGTGTATTTGACTTGCTGATCCTGCGTGACATGCTTCATTCCCTTCTTCCGTTTCTCACTCTCACTGAGTATTCTCTCAGCAGAATTTAAATATGAGATTAGCACAGGCACACGATTCTAAAGGGTCATGTGATGTCTTTGGGGATTGACTATTTAGTCATCATGAGAATATTAATGAAAGTAAGATCTTACTGACAAGGCTGGATAGTTGGAAGTTGATGACAAGTAACTATGATTGAGTAGATAGATCTCTGTAATCTTACAACTTTCTTAAAATAAATATATACACCATTCCACAGATGCTTCTCCATGATAAAGATAACAGTGCAGTAGTCAGGGGTAGCAAGATACAGAACAGGAAATGAGCCAGTAGTTACTATGGGCGGGGAATGGATAGACACATGCTACAGGCAAGTTATGGCCAACAGGTGCTTTATAGGCAGCTGAAATGCCATTATTTACTGTAAACAGGTATGGACCATCAGCTGCCATAGGCAGTACAGGTGAAGCAGGCTAGTAGTCAGGAAGTAGCCTACAGACAGGTATTATTTAACAGTAGCAAGCCTAGGAAAGTTTAAGTGAACAGTACCAGTGGTGATAGCTGAAGCAATCACATAGCTTCAAGACTGGTGCTCCCTTTTATAGTGTTTGTGGCATTCGGGGAAATTCCGCTACACTGGGCAACGTGCCAAAGGTGCGCTGTCATGCTTTATTTAAAGGGCACAGAGACAAACACCCCTATGAAGGGACATATGGTGTACACAAGGGTAAAAGTACTGCTTTAGTACGGCAGCCATGGTGGCTAATAATATGGCCCTTACAGAAGCAGGAGCTACCATGATAATCTTTTTTCATTTGCTACATTTAATGCATATTATTTTGTAATTTATATATTTTTATGGCATCTAGAAAGTTCTGTACCCTTTTTAAGCTTTCTCTTTGTTTCTCTTTTTTTAGGTTCTGCTATAGAAATATATTTTAATTTATAAACACTCTGTTTTTCATCTACATTTATTCTTTATTCATTAAAATCTCTCTAACTTGTTAAACATGCATTATAGCACTATATAAGATATATAAAGTAAAAGGAACAAGCCTCTACCTTATTGTGCAGCCTCTCTGTGTCTCATGTCCCAACATAGCTCAATAGAACATTAAACAAATATTGTTTTTAATAAAGATTATTTTTTAATGATTTGTTTTATTTCATATCATGTCTAAAACAAAGTAAGCATTGTTTGAAAATGACCTATGTGGAGATCTCTTCTTCTTCAATATCCATAAATGTCAGACATTCAAAGAAAGCTACACAAGTATCAAATTTATTTAAATTTTATATCCTGAGTGAACATCACTGAGTACAGTACCAGAATACATTGCTGCATTATTAAAAAAAAATCATTAAAGGGGCATTAAGGTGCAAAAATAAAATGTTCCTTATTTCAGTTGTTTTGACAGACTTGCATTTTAACTAATCAGTACTGACACCTAGATAAATCCACAAAAGTGAGCACAATGGTATCTATGTGGCAAAAATAAATTAGCGCTAGCTAGCTGTTAAAAACTATCCAAATACATGGAGATAAGAGGCGACCTTCAAGGGCTTAGAAATTAGCATATGAACCTACCTAGGTTTAGCTTTCAACAAAGAATACCAAGAAAACAAAGCAAAACAAAATCAATTGGAAAGTCTTTATTTAAAATTGCATTAATTAATGTTGACTACTGTGCCTTTAAGTATAGAAACTTTCAGTATAGGTAAGGATCCCACTAAAGGCTAAACATTCCCTTTAAATAATGTCCCTTTTATGCACAGCAAGCTTATAAAATAATGCCTTCATCAAAGATATGACGACACAATATTATGACAAATGCTGTGTAAGTATTTGTTACAAAAGTAATGGGCTCTATTGTGATGCTTATAAATCTAAAAATGTCATATTGTCATGTCCGTGGCTGCCTTTTATTTATTATGTCTTAGCAAACCATGATATATCTGCTCCCCAGTTACTTGCACTGATACTTACAGTGCTCTGCTCCAAAAAATCTTGGCATCAGCTTATCAGCAAAACAGCTGTTTCTTGAGCTTTGTACATAGCCCCTTATGTCACATCTGAAAATAATCAATTTTATGTGTCCATTCAATAAAACATGAACAAAGAATCAATTCTCTCTTCTATTATGTCTAATACTAGAACTCATTTCCAGCCAAAGTACCACACCTACCATATTTATTGCTAATTAAAAGTATTGACTTTGCATACAATTAGCCAACAAATACATTTCAATTGTAATGATTTATCTTGTCATCTACGTTTGTGCCAATGACTTTGCATTTTGTATTTTAAATATGTTTGTACTGTTTTATAAAGATGTTGTATTTTAAGGCTCATTAAAGGGAGATGAAACCCCAGTTTCTTTGTTTCATGATTCAGATAGAGCATGCAATTTAAAACAACTTTCCATTTGACTTTTATTATCATTTTTCTTTGTTCTCTTATTATCTTTTGTTGAAAAGCAGGGCACGTGTGCTTAGGAGCTGTCCCATTTCTGGAGTACTATATGTTGTTCATTTCTATATCATATGGCAGTGGTTTTACAAGAATGTTATCTATTGACAAGAGTGCTAGAGGGCAACACTATTTCCTGTCATGTAGTGCGTCAGATGCCTATCTAGATATCTCTTCAACACAGAATAACATGAGAACGGAGCAAATTTGATAATAGGAGTAAATTGGAAACTTTTTAAAAATGGTATATTCTGTCTGAATCACACACAAAAAAATATGCATAACATAGACCAGCAATCAAACACTACACTGTAGAAGATACTGAATGCAGAGCAAATAAATAACTTGAAATCATTCCTGTTCTTTGATGTTAAGACCAGTTAGAAACAGATTTAAAATAGTTTAAAGGGATACGGAACCCACATTTTTCCTTTCATGATTTAGATAGAGCATGCAATTTTAAGCAACTTTCTAAATTACTCCTATTATCAATTTTTCTTCGTTCTCTTGGTATCTATATTTGAAAAAGCAGAAATGTAAAGCTTACAAGCCGACCCATCTTTGGTTCAGAACCTTGGTAGCGCTTGCTGATTGGTGGCTAAATGTAGCCACCAATCAGCAAGCGCTACCCAGATGCTGAACCAAAAATGAGCAGGCTACAACATTCTTGCTTTTTCAATTAAAGATACCAAAAGAACGAAGAAAAATTGATAATAGGAGTAAATTAGAAGATGCTTAAAATTGCTTGCTCTATCTGAATCATGAAAGTTTTTAATTTTGACTAGACTGTCCCTTTAAGTTTAACAAGCATTACTTTCTGTATCTGTGAATTCTGTACACATACTGTTTTGTTTGTGGTGTGCTGTGTGCACTCTAACAGTGTGTTTAAAATAGCGTATTTGTGAAATAAACATAACATTTGTGGAATAAAAAGGTTTAGCAGTAACACTGTGTTGCTATTTGCAATGACATTTGTGTAAAGAAGGGAGATTGTCTGAGCATCAGAGGTCAGCATTAAGGTTAGAGAGATCTTTGAAGGGAGGCTCAGATTGCAGCTGTCTGCGCTATACCTGGCTCTTAGATAAATAGCGGACTTATGTTTCCAGAGCTGCCAGTACTTTAACCTTCATGAGCACAAGTGTTCAGTCTGGGGTCTGTGCATTCACAAAGCCTGTCTCTGGAGGCCTGCACAATCCATCAGCCACTTCTGTACTTCTTTCATCTGTGGTTTTAGAAAACCTTTTTTACCACAAGAGAGTTCATGTACACATTAAATATTCTGATTGGAGAAGTGGCCATTCTGTGAGCAAGCAGAATCTACTAACAAAAAAAATAATGAAATAAACAGTCTAAGTGGGGATTTATATATATATATATATATATATATATATATATATATATATATATATATATTTATATATATATATATATATATATATATATATATGTATATATGTATGTATATATACACACACACAAATATATATATATATATTTACACACACACACACACATATATATATATCATGTAGGTATATATTGATATAAAATTTCTATCAATTTATAATGAAAATAGATGTTTCATGGTTAAGCTGATATTGTTATGCCCAATGTATTATATGCACACTATGGCAGTGCTTTTTTCTTTTTGCAATTTATTTTTGATAGATATGCAATGCATATATGAATTCATATAGACAGATATGTGTGTGTATATGTATGTATATATATATATATATATATATATACATACATATACACAGACATACCTGTCTATATGAATCCATATATGCATATCTATCTAATATATATATATATATATATATATATATACGTGTGTGTGTATATATTATTAAAGGGGCAATATACACCA
Organism: Bombina bombina; assembly: GCF_027579735.1. Classification (NCBI taxonomy): domain Eukaryota; kingdom Metazoa; phylum Chordata; class Amphibia; order Anura; family Bombinatoridae; genus Bombina; species Bombina bombina. The sequence continues at coordinate 725,880,346 of NC_069502.1, read as the reverse complement.
ATTTTCATTTAACTGCATGCAATAGACCCTACTATAAAGAAGAATATGCACAGATACTGATATAAACATCCAGTATAAAACCTTTTAAAAACTTACTTAGAAGCTCCCATTTTAGCACTGTTGATGAGGTTAGGCTTGGACACCCACTTGAAAGGGCCTGAGTAAACAAAAAGAGCAGACCCCCCCCCTTCCCTGCATATGAAAAGACAGATAACAAACAGGAGCCAGCAGGAATCTGTAAACACATGTATACATCTGACACTGTGGGGCTTGGTTAGGAGTCTGAAAATCAGCACAATGTTCTTTAAAAATAATGTACAATGTCCCTTTAATTATATATATATATATATATATATATATATATATATATATATATATATACAGTATATATATATATATATATATATATATATATATTTATATATAACATTCTTATATATATATATATATTATTATCTAAGGGTGATTGAAACATTATACACTGACCTTAAACTGACTTCCAAGATGGCAGCTGAATGACCTTTTCAATGGACACTATCCAGCTCCACACCTCTTCCTTGACGTTGATAAATGTCAAAATGTGTGTATATCATCATAATGATATTGGTGATCTGAGATTGGTGCACATCCACTATAAGAATAAACTTCCCTTGGCTTAAAGCTGACAGACTGCAAAAGAAGTGAGCTGAGTGAGATATATTAAATTACATAGTCAGACATCCAATTCTGATGCCCATAGGCAAAGTTTGCTCATGTACCCTTAAACATTTTCTACCCACTTGTGCCAAGTGTAGCCTCTGATTAGCTTTAATTGTAAGCTAAGCTATAGCACTCAAAATGTAAAACAATAGTCAGTGTATTTTAAAATGTCACATGACCAGGCAGGAAGCAACCCCTCTCAATGAAGGTGCCAATAGCCTAATGATAATCCTGCCTCTGGGAAATGAGATGTTTCCAGCCTGCAATAAACCGTACATAAATGCTCAGCGTTGCAGCTGAATGTAGATTTGTTTGTGTTTGTGTATATATATATATATATATATATATATATATATATATATATATATATATATATATAGTATATATATAGGTTGACCATATTGCCGCTTTAAAAAGGGACACATATGAAAAATACATGTCAGGGCTGTTTTCAGGGCTGTTTAAAGAAATGGTTTTGTATAAGAACCCTCACATATGTATTTTTTATATGTGTTCCTTCTTAAAGCGGCAATATGGTCAGCATATATATATATATATATATATATAATATTATTAATAAAAAGGACCACTAAATACAGTAAAATTGATGAATTGACAAATACACAATATAAAGAGAATGCAATAACGTTTGCATTTCTGGCAAATTTAAGTTAACCCAATTTCCCCTCCCCCTCTATCATGTAACAACCATCAGCCAATCACTAAATATACATATACACTATGGGGCTCGCCGGAAACAGAAGTTACGAAGCAGTGGTCTAAAGACCGCTGCTCCATAACCTGTCCGCCTGCTCTGAGGCGGCGGACAGAAATCAACACGATCGAATATAATCAGGTTGATTAACAACCCCTGCTAGCGGCCGATTGGTCATGAATCTGCAGGGGGCGGTATTGCACCAGCAGTTCACAAGAACTGCTGGTGTAATCATAAATGCAGACAGCATATGCTGTCAGCATTTTTCAATGTGCGGCGGACATGATACGCTACATCATATAATGTCCGCTTGCACTATAATAAATTGACCCCTATGTATATAGCGTGCATAGTGTGCATATAAAAAGGACGTGCATATAAGTTTGCCTATAAAAAGGATATGCACGTTTTGATAATGGATATTGGAAACTTTTTTAAATTGCATGCGCTATCTGAATCATGAAAATGTAATTTAACTTTAGTGGCCCTTTAAAAAAACACATTGAAAATAGTAAGAAAATCTTTTTTGTAATTCACATACAGCCTATAATTAAAAAAACATTTGACTTTACTTTATGAAACATACAGCTTTATCTTGGCATCCAGTGTATTGAGGTAGGTTCAGGAGCGTGCATGTGTCTTGAATTCTAAATGTATAACATTGTTGCCATGTAGTTGCCAAGACAAATGCTAGTTCACAAGGCTACCTCAGTATGCTATCATCAAAAGGAGTTGTAACAAAAGACACTAAGAGAAAGAATTACATCTGATAGAAGTTAAAGGAAAATACACATAAATGAATTACATCTTTGAATAAACGATATACATTTATTGCTGAAACGGCTTATAGTAAAAGTTATCACTGTTTTAGTGTTAGCATATATCTCTGTACGTGCATGTGAAGCATAGCTAGATATTCTCATTGCACCAGCATTTTAAATACTGCAGCTGCTCAGAGTTCCAGTGGGGCTTGTATCATATCAGCAATGATGCAAATTAAACCAATACCAGATGATAAAAGCACCTTAGGCTGTCTGAGTAAGTGCTGTTTTTAAAAATGCTAGTGCACGGAGCATACTTATATACACTCTTGAAACAGCTATAGCTTTTATCAAAAGCATTCTTGCTAATATAAGTATATTGCATAATCGTTTCCATTTAAAACTTAAAGTGCACCTAAAGGGGCCGATTTATCAAGGGCCGAATGGCCCCTGATGCCCCTGTTTCCGTGCGAGCCTTAAGGCTCGCCGGAAACAGCAGTTATGAAGCAGCGGTCTTAAGACCACTGCTCCATAACTGGTCCGCTGCCTCTGAGGCTGCAATCTGCAATCCGCCCAATCGTGTACCCGATCGGGTTGATTGACACCCCCTGCTAGCGGCCGATTGGCCGTGAATCTGCAGGGGGCGGCATTACAGAAGCAGTTCACCAGAACTGCTTTGCAATGTCAAATGACGACAGCGTATGCTCCTTTAACTGGAAAGTTTATTTCAAGTTTCTGAAATGTTACATTTGTTATCCATGTCTCTTTAACTGCATAGATAAATAACTACTATGCTACTCTGCCTATAGATATACTTCGATTTGGAATAAAAGAGACAATATTTACACTGAAGTGTAAAAACTTTTTATTTTTAATATGTAATCCAACTAATTAAATACCATAATTATCTTGCATAGGGTGTATGTCAATTTACAAAGATCTTGTTTTTGACTACATAATACATTAATATATTCAGTGTTACAGAAATATCTGGGAACATCCCTTGTAGTTCTCTCACTTCTATATCACTTAGGCAGTATCATGTGCATGTTATAATGCACACACTGTGAATCAGGGTTTAAAAGTTATAAGCACTTGTTTCTAAAATATGTTTAGATTTTTGCAAAGATCTGAGTGTCATAAAATATATAAGCGTGTATAGACAGATAGGTAGACAGACAGTCAGATATAAAAAAGCCAGACATAGATAGAGAGGACATTAGATAATGAAACATAGACAGACAAACTGACAAATAAATAAATAGATTTAATCTATTTGCCAGATTATATCAATGTATAGGGAAGCTTACCACCCAATTCAGTAACAAATTAATTCCACTTACCTTATAATTGTCCTCATCTAACTCTTTATTAACATCATTTTCACCCTTGCAGTCCCCACCTCCTGTTTCCCGACCTCCTACCCTTTGATATAGTAAGTTCCCTCAGGAATAGGGCCCTCACTTCATCCTGTTTTTGTTTGTAAAATTGTATCTTGTCTCTTACAAGTTTTTTATTCATTATTTTATTTAAATGCATTATACCCCTTGGACAGCGCTGTAGAATATGTTGACAATTTATAAAGTACTAGTCCTAAAGCCCATGTACACGGGCCATTTTTTGCAGTACAGCAGTCCCACCCCTTGCTCTCTCTCTATCCCCCCTCTCTTTTGCTCTCTCTTTCTCCCCTCTCTTTTGCTCTCTCTTTCTCCCCTCTCTTTTGCTCTCTCTCGCCTCTCTTTTACACTCTCTCTCCCCCCTCTCTTTTACTCTCTCTCTCCCCCCTCTCTTTTGCTCTCTCTCCCCCCTCTCTTTTGCTCTCTCTCTCCCTCCTCTCTTTTGCTCTCTCTCTCCCCCTCTCTTTTGCTTTCTCTCTCCCCCCTCTCTTTTGCTCTCTCTCTCTCCCCCCTCTCTTTTGCTCTCTCTCTGCCCCCTCTCTTTTGCTGTCTCTCTCCCCCTCTCTCTTTTGCTGTCTCTCTCTCCCTCTCTCTACCCCCCCCCCTCTTTAGAGCCTTCTGTCTCTTGGCAGCCGGCCACGGCATCTGGCCCCGCCCGGCCCCGCCGACATCATGCCCGGCCACACCCACGTCACAACCGGTCACGTGCCCATCAGGTCACGCCCATGTCGCACCCGCCCAGTCAAGCCCATGTCGCACCCGCCCGGCCACTCCACCACACAACGCCAGGTCAGTTGGAAAGCCAAGTGTGTTTGTCCTTGCGCGCAGTCTCTACTGCGCATGACAGCTTCGGACAAACACACTTGGCCTTTTATTATATAGGATAATAATAATAATAATGAAAATAGATGTTTCATGGTAATGTAGATATTGTTATGGCCAATGTACTATATGCAAACTATGGGCCCCATGTATTGAAGTACATGCAAACAAGGTACTCAACTTGAGAACATGACCGGATGGCTTTGCGGAATATGGGCAGCGGATCCTGTTTGTCTGCTCCCATATGTACCTATACACAATCATGTGAGCGTGTAATGCGGCCCCCTCCTTCGCGCTAGAGAAGGGTTTTTCAATCACCCAGAGCGAGTTTGGGATGATTTCTTACATTGCGGGAAGGAGGCTCGCATATGCGTACCTGCACCTTAAGTGCTCCAGAAAAACTTACGCTGCTTAGCAGATAGAGCCCTATGACAGTGCTTTAAAAAAAAAAAAAATTGCATTTAATTTTAGAGGCACTATAGTCTTTCAGATAAACTTATGTATTTCCAAATAAAGAGAAACAACATACATTACTGAATAAATTTCAATATTTCAAAATTCCTTAATTACCCATAATAGGAAATCATTTTGTGCATATATTTAAAGATTATAAGATTCATAAATCCAGGGTGGGGAGATTTAAAATCTGATCTATTAAAACTACTTAAGAATTGAGGAACAAAAGAGTTATATATCATAGCTACATTTCTTTATGCATTCAATAGATAATTATTTTTTTTAGTTTTCTTAAACGGACACTAAACACTAGATAATAAATCATTACTTGAATGATGTATTCAGAGCAAATATTAGTCTGATAATTATTTGTACATGTATTTATAAAAATGATATGTTTGTGGGTGTGGCCATATTGTAACTTAGGTTACCTTTTCTGCTAAGGCTAATTAGGAATAATAATAAATGGGTTTCTAGAGTGTGCAACCAATGACTGTGTGGAATGAAGCTGTGTATTACCTTCCATGTTTAACATGAATTGGAACGATCACAATATTCAGAATTAAATTACAGAAAAGGAGAACAAAATAAATAGTGAAAGTATATTGCAAAGTTGCTTTACTACCTGTAATTAAAGGGACACTGAACCCAAATTTTTTCTTTTGTGATTCAGATAGAGCATGACATTTTAAGCAACTTTCTAACTTACTCCTATTATCACAATTTCTTTATTCTCTTGGTATCTTTATTTAAAATGCGGCCCATTTTTGGTGAACAACCTGGGTTGTTCTTGCTGATTGGTGGATAAATTTATCCAACAATTAAAAAGTGCTGTCCAGAGTACTAAACCAAAAAAAACTTAGATGCCTTCTTTTTCAAATAAAGATAGCAAGAGAACAAATAAAAATTGATAATAGGAGTCAATTAGAAAGTTGCTTAAAAATGCATGCTCTATCTGAATCACGAAAGAAAAAAAAATTGGGTTCAGTGTCCCTTTAAACAATTTATATTGATATTTTTAGGTGTTTAATGTCCCTTTAAAGGTCTATAATCCAACTTCCGGTGTAAAACCTCAAAATCAGCCTAGTAGTGAAAACACTAACTAATAATTGTTTAATAGAATATATTTGTGCATTAAGCTATCTAAACATTATTTCTATATTTCCTTGTAATATTGTTTTTTTGTGGAGGTACTTTTTTAATCATTAATGAAAGTGTCCACATTTGCACTAATTACAAGTTATGATGAATGTATATTTAAGTAGCAATAGACATATATGTTATGGCATTTATATCTGCCACTGTCATTTTCTTATACTGCATCATGTAAGTTCCAAGATATCACTGCAGAGAATATTTCTACATACGCCTGCAGAGGCTGTTCATGCAACATTATTCAGGACTACATTGTTACAGTATTGATCGTTCTTAGATACACAGGCAATTTTTAAAGTTTTACCTTGTTATTATTACTGCAATAAAACTGCTCACCAGCTCAGATAAAAATATCAATTCCCCTTTTTACAATGATTTAATATATCACCTGCTGTTATTTGTCAGGAACCAAAAAAGAAAACACAATGGCTTTGTTTTCATATTAGAACTTCAATAAAAAAAATGTGAAGTAGGTCTGGATTCTGTTTGATCATAGCTACTATTACCAGCAAATGGAAAATTTGGGCAACAGCTGCCATCCTGGCTTGATTTCAATGTATTTGTTTCAGCAGCAAATCACAAGTGTATTTGTATTTAACTTCTATCATTACTAAAACTTCGCCATGTGTTCTAACGTCACGTTGACATCTGACAATGTTTTCAAAAATGTTACTGCAAATAGTACAGTCTAGGACTTTCTGTATGAGAGACAGATATGTGTCCTGTGGTTATATTTCATGCTTCCATTATTAGCCTGACTATATTTTTTTTAGCAAAAAACTGACTAAATTACCCATCAATGAATGACATTTTTTTTAAATAAATTACTTCTAAAAAGACATTTAATTTTAATCCAAAAGAGATTTGGGACTTAACTTTCATTATATTCACTCTAAAAGTTATAATGGTTTGACAATAGACAATATAGCAACCATACCTCTTTCTAAAATCTAAATCTATACCAACAGTTATCACTGGGACCACAACCATTTCTGTACTAATTTAATCTCTGGTTTTGAAAGCATTTTTATGTCACAAGGATTCATATTCCTGTTAAATATTCTGATCCCTTTTGGCACTCATAAAATGTTTGTCATCATTTTCAATAATAGTTTAGATTGGAGTCTAGTAGTTATAAGCTTGTGCCACTTTTCCAAAATCCAAGATTCAATAAGGATGCATAAATCAGTTCTTTATTTACATCCTACATGAGATTAAAGGGACAGTCAAGTCCAAAAAAAACTTTCATGATTTAAATAGGGCATGCAATTTTAAACAACTTCCCAATTTACTTTTATCACCAATTTTGCTTTGTTCTCTTGGTATTCTTAGTTGAAAGCTAAACCTAGGAGGTTCATATGCAAATTTCTTAGACCTTGAAGACTGCCTATAATCTGAATGCATTTTGACCACTAGAGGGCATTAGTTCACATGTTTCATATAGATAACATTGAACTCATGCACGTAAAGTGACCTAGGAGTGAGCACTGATTGGCTAAACTGCATGTCTGTCAAAAGAACTGAAATAAGGGGGCAGTCTGCTGAGGCTTAGATACAAGATAATTACAGAGGTAAAACGTGTATTATTATAACTGTGTTGTATATGCAAAACTGGGGAATGGGTAATAAAGGGATTATCTTTCTTTTTAAACAACAAAAATTCTGGTGTTGACTGTCCCTTTAAGTTGGTGTCCAGGTCTGATGTAAATAAAACGCATCATGGATTTTAACAAATGCTATCATTATGGTTTATAAGTATTTTTAAATTACTCCTTTGAGTTCAGTTTTGTTTTGAAAACCTGTAATTCTTTCTGTAAAATAAAAAAAATATTTAAGAGTTATAGTACTAGTCTTGGTAAATATATAAATAGTTATTGTATTTTACTATAACTTTACAATTATGTTCATATCTAAATAACAGTTTGTGTTACTTGCTTCTCATTTACAAACATGCAATATGATGGTTAATGATGTTTATAGCAAATGCATACACTTGTTCACCAAAATATAAGTAAGTTAGTTTGTCATATTAAAAAAAAAAAATGTTTACCAAATTAATTTTGGGGAAAAAAAAAAGACTCAGCTTTCTAAGTCAAACTAAATAAACTGCAGGCTTTACTGCTCTTGCAGCTGGATGAAAAGCATTTTGAATATGAAAAGAACAACAATGCCTTTTTAATTTTGACTAGAAATATTATTGTAAAATAGTTGTATCTGCAAAAAATGCTTTTTTTTAAGGCTATTCCTTGCATGCTCCAAGTGCTAATTATGTCACATGTGATGTCACCAGCCGCACAGCTGCCTGACATCACTGTTATCACTTGCAGAGTATGCTGGGTATGTGCATGTGACCTAGCTATATACCAGCAGTGGGTCGCATTTATAGTTTTGTTGTTAAAGAAAGGCATTCAGGGAAAATAATCATCTCTAGGACCTAGTTTCCATAGCTGTTGTAAACTGTATATATGGTGACAACAACAAGAATGTTCAAATCTGTGATGATGTTTTATGTTATATTTTCTCTGCCAGGAGTTTTGAAAATAAGGGCTGTCTTATAAATAAGTTCAGATTTTCTGATGCAAAACTGGAATTTTTGATGAGTGATATCAAAGTTTAATATAAAAAAAGAACTAGAAAAAGTAGACCCCAGTGCCTAATTTTAGTTTAGAAAATACTTTTGTATATCCATGATCCATTATAACAATTTAATATTTATTTTTTCATGATTTATTATTCATAGATATCTGACAAATTTAAATCTAATAGGCTGATATTTCTAGATAAACTTTATAGGGACAAACCCCCATTTTTTATTTTATGATTCAGATAGAACATAACATTTTAAACAGCTTTTTTTTTTTGCTTCATTCTCTTGGTATTCTTTATTGAAGGTGCAAAAATGCACTACTGAGAGCTAGCTGAACACATCAGTAATCCAATGATAATAGACAAATTTGTGCAACCACCAATCAGCAGCTAGCTCCCAACTCCTTAGCCTACCTTGGTATCCTTCTCAGCAAAGGCTATTAAGAGAACAAAGAGAATTAGATAATAGAAGTCAATTGGAAAGTTGTTTAAAACTGCATGCTCAATCGGAATCACGAAAGAAAAAATGTGGGTTTCATGTCCCTTTAAATACAAAGTATGTTTTACTGTCCTGAATACTCAGTTTAATCTGCACATCAATACCAGTTAAAAAATGTACTGTTATATTGTCTTGCGTCTCTGTTGAAATACACAGTTCTAAAACAATAACACTTTGCGTTCCCTTGCTGGTGTTTATTGTATATTGGATTCAGTATATTAAAAGTCAACACGTGTAATTGACTCACAAGGGTCTTCTTCAGATTTGGTCTTTGTCAGGTTTAGTAACCTTTTATGCTATTCTCAATTCTAGAGTGAAGAAAAGGTATCATGTACCTCTTATTTTCTTTTCTTATGTTAAAGGGACATTAAACACTTTGAGATGGTAATATAAAATGATAAATTGTATATAATAAAACAACTCTACAATATACTTTCATTATTTATTTTGTCCTCTTTGCCTGTAATTCCATTCTGAAATTGTGAGCTTTTCAGTTCCTGTTAGAAATGGAAGTGTAGAACACTGTTAAATCCAGCACGACCATTGGCTGCACACTCTAGTGACCTAATTATAACTGACCCTAATTGGCCACAGCAGAGAAGGTAACACAAGTTACAACATGGCAGCTCCCAGTGTTTTATAGACACTAAAACGTTACACTTATTTTGTCACTTTTTAAACAACTAATGAAACTTTAAAAAATACACCTACATGTTAGTCATGGACTAATCTTTTCTTTGAATGCATCATTCTATCTAGCGTGTATTTAGTGTTTAATGTCCCTTTAAATGAGAAAATAATATTGCCCCTCATAATATAGGGCTGTGGCACCCATACATTTTTATCTTGAGAATTGGTCAGTAACATTATAATTATACTAAAAAAGAACACCACAAATTTTAAAAATTTGGGTAAAATTACCATTATAAAACTTTGATCATTCAAACATTTTAAATGTAAAATGTATCCTTCCCCAGAGAGCATATGTAGTGCAGACACCCTAAAGCTTGTGCAGGTATCTTGCTGCCCTGCACACAGGAACCATTATAGGCCATGAGGAAAGCAGCTGCAAGTTTAATTAGAGGTTTATATGTTACGGGTAAAGTCAGATATTGGGTAATTCTAGGATTACCCGAGTAAAACAGAAATGACATAAGCGGCTGTGGGTAAAGCCTGATGTATGATCATAAATCCCCTCAGAGTGTGGAGTCACTGCATCAAATATATATATAATATGCACTGTAATTACTCTCATCGTCACTGTATTTTTTTGCCTTCGTCTGGGGGGTTTAATGGGGCAAAGCCCCCCTTGTAAACCTCATTCCCAAAGGTTCACTTGGGGTGGATACCAGGGGATCAGCTTGAACCCCCCAGGCGGAGGCAAAAGAAATAGTGTAGATAGGGGAATTATAGTACATCAGGCTTTGCCCACAGCTGCTTGGGTAATGTCCGTTTTACAAGGGTAATCCTAGGATTACCCGGATTTCTTACTTTATCCGTAACATATAATCAGTGCTTAAAGGGACAATCAACACCAGAATTTTTGCTTTTTAAGAAGATAGATAATCCCTTTATTACCCATTCCTTAGTTTTGCATAACCTACACAGTTATAATAATACACATTTTACCTTTGTAATTACCTTGTATCTATGCCTCTGCAAACTGCCCCCTTATTTTAGTTCTTTTGACAGACTTGCATTTTAGTGCTGACTCCTAGGTAACTTCACATGTGTGAGTTCAATGTTATCTATATGACACACATGAACTAACGTCCTCTAGTGGTAGAAGAAAGAAATTTCAAAATGCATTCAGATTAGAGGCGGCCTTCAAGGTCTAAGAAATTAGCATATGAGCCTACCTAGGTTTAGCTTTTAACTTAGAAAACAAAGAGAACAAAGCAAAATTGATGATTAAGGTAAATTGGAAAGTTGTTAAAATGACATGCCCTATTTGAATCATGAAAGTTTATTTTGGACTTGACTGTCCCTTTAATAAAAAGTAAACTACTGTAAAACTGTTGAGTGGTTTCTTACTAGAATGTCCATTATTATTATTTGTATTATTGCTCTTTTTAGTATTAATTTACAAATGTGTAATTCATTTCAATTGGTCATTATAAAGATTTTCTTCCTGTCTGTATCGTATAGAAACCTTTCTGTCATTGCAATGTAATCAAATGAAATTCAGTGTCTAAGGAAATAAAATATAGCTTTTGTTTATCCCTTTGCTTATTATATGGTCGTGATTACAGCTCGATCATTCTCAGTATGCCTAATGCTCACTGAATCTTTCAGACATTTTATTTGGAAATTTAGTGTGACAAATATACTCACTGCAATTTCCTTCTCATTGATTAATGCTGCCACTAAGAGAGGCCCTGTAAGCATTTACATCCAAGATCAATGTTTGTATGTCACAGAAACCAGATTTTTGCATCTGAGAACACTATCGCTACATGGTGCACCAATATCAAGTTAAACTTGGAAGGGCGCCTCAGCAAACCTTGAATATCAGTATCAATTTGCTTCAAAGCATCCATAATGATTGCATACTTACCATTAGGGGTTCTGAACAAATCAATCTGATTCGTCCATCTTCAATAGTCAAACACAAGGTACTATTGTACTCTTTTAGTAAATTCATCTATAATTATCTCATTCTAAGCAGGAATATTTACTGATTTCAGTTGCTTTCAAGAACAAGTGTGATATACTTGGCGGGGTGACTTTACTGTGAAACTGACCATTTTAGTAAACTCATATTTAAGAGATTTTTTCATACTTGCAGGCTGTGAAAAAGAAACAGGCATTTTTAGTAGATGAATGTTTCATTAAGTAATGATTAAGTCTGTAATAACAGCCTTAGGATTGCTGAATCACTCCAATGTGTTATTTGCTTTTCATTATCCAACTTTGTCATTTCTTAGAAAATTTTGCTTCAGAATATGCCAAGTTTTAAAATATATTGTACAATGCTTAATTTCTTTTTTTTATTATTCATGTACAAAACAGACTGCTGTTTTATAAAACAGTGTATTGTGCCCTTTGAAATTATAGAAAGTTAAATAAATAACTAACACATACAGGGCTATACTAGTGGAGTGAAATCGATAGCGCAGGGTGCGTTATATTCTCTGAACCTCACGCGAAGACTAACACACAATCTGGTTTTACAAGTGGAGTGTTAAATATTTTAACAAAAGTATCTTAACTGGGTGGAAACTTTTTAACGTGTGCTATACTATTGATGGATTGCGCAGGGAATGCAATTTGCTCGCTCCTTGAGCTTCTATTACAAGAGATTACTTAAAGGGACACTAAACCCAGTTTTTTTCTTTTGTGATTCAGATAGAGCATGCAATTTTAAGCAACTTTCTAATTTACTCCTATTATCAAATTTTCTTCGTTCTCTTGCTATCTTTATTTAAAAAGCAGGAATGTAAAGCTTATGTGCCGGCTCATTTTTGGTTCAGGACCTGGACTATGCTTGCTTATTGGTTTCCTAAATGTAGCCACCATTAAGCAAGCTTTTAAAATAAGCAAGTGCTATCCAGGGTGCTGAACCTAAAAAGGGCTGGCTCTTAAGCTTTACATTCCTGCATTTTAAATAAAGATAACAAGAGAACGGAAAAAAAAATGATAATAGGAGTAAATTAGAAAGTTGCTTAAAGTTGCATGGTCTATCTGAATCATGAAAGAAAAAAATTAGGTTTAGTGTCCCTTTAAGTATTTGGCTAGAGCACAATGCAAAATACCACTGTAAAATGTATGACTTTTTAAGACCTAAAGTAAACCATTACTATTAATAGTATATCACAGAACTACATAAAGAACTCCACTAATTGCGCCCCTTCAGCTTAGCCCACATTTGGCTTAGAGCTTGAGCAATATTAGACATCACTTTTACAGCACACCCTATAAAAGTCCCTATGCTTGTGCAATGTTAAATGCCGACAGTGTATGCTGTCGTCATTTAGGGATGTCGGGCGGACATGATTCATTTAATAAATCTACCCCAAGGTGTTTTATGTCCCTTTACAAATGGAATGTGCATCAAGAAAAATAGACACATAAAAGCCTGTTCTATTACATTTCCCAGTATAATAGTGTTTGCTGATGAGGGGTTAACAAAGCTTCTACTCTTAACTCCCAGTACACAAATAGCCTTTTTATGGTGTTTGTAAGGCCGAACACAGTGTGCAGGGGAAGCAATAACCACAAAGAATGACCAAAGTGGCTAAGTAAAGATACTAAAGGGACCGTATTGTGACTTATAGAGGGACTGCAGGACCAGGGGTCTTCTCTGAGAGAGGGCCTGCCTTGTAATGGGCCTGATGCATGCTAAGAGGGACTGTTGTGCCACGTCAACCTAAAGTCTGTTGAGGGTAAATTGCATAATGATGGTTGCTGATCCATGGTTCTTCTCATCCAACATGATGTCGACATGTTGTTTACAGAGGGACTTCAGGGATAGGGGATCTGATCTAAGATTTTTTGTAGGCACCTTGCTTAGAGAAGCTGCTGGACCAGGGGTTTTGTCTGTGGTCGCATTATGGCACAACTAAGCCTCTGAGTCACCCAATGGTCATTCAATATTTTATAGACAACAGCTGGCAAACCTAATTGTGATAAATGGACAGATAGACAGATGGACAGACAGACAGACAGATAGATAGATAGATAGATAGATACAGACAGATAGATACAGACAGAAACAGACAGACAGATAGCTACAGACAGACAGATACAGACAGATAGATACAGATAGATACAGACAGATACAGATAGATAGATAGATAGATAGATAGATAGATAGATAGATAGATACAGATATAGACAGACAGGCACTAATAGACAATGAGACAGATACATTTGAATACAGATTAATAGGTAAAGAGAGAGGAAAAAATAGATGGTGAAATAAATAGGGATATACTGTATGTGATAACATGTTTTAAATTCTTTTAGATTTGTATAATACCTTGTATAAAACTGCAGATAAATTTAATTAGATTGTATAAGTAAATATCTCCCCTGTAAATTCTGTTGGCTAAAATTTATCTGAATATCATTTCAACATATTTTCACACATATCTACTCTCAGTTTCCAACTTGCCTAGACTATGCTTACCTAATTAGTAAAGCTTTAAGTTTGTTCATCCTTTTAATAATTGAATTGTGAAAAATATTTATGTCTCGCCATTCAGGACCTTTCGTTATTGTATGCAATTAGCACTGATTCTTTAGTTGTCCTTTATAGTTGTAGGTCACTTTGATAGTTCACAGAAGCCGTTTTAGACAGTTTTAAATAATTAATACGCCTTGCAATTTTTTTTTACCTTTGTACAAAGCAAACCTGGCTAATAAAATGGTTATTTGAAGTAAAATGTATATTTATTTCTTTTAAATCAGTTATTTTTTATATTATTTTCCCATTCTAATATTTATATATATATATATGTGTGTGTGTGTGTGTGTAACTACATTTCAAAATAAATGCTTTCAAACATTTAAAACTGGTATTTTCCTAAAACAAGAATAAACCAATTCAAAACCCTATTGAATATGTCTATTTCCTTTCATTGTGGCCAATTAGGGTTAGCTGTAAATTAGTTTGGCTCTGCTAAAAGCAATCACTGTGTAGTATGCAACCATCCTCTGCAAGCACAATTGTAAAGGGTATTAAATAACAAATGTGTATAGTAATGTTGTTTTAAATTAATAAATGACAGTAATTAAATTTTAGGGAAATCTGTTTTTTTTTAATTAGACACTGGTTGCATATGCATTAGTACAGTTAATTTAACAATTAAAGGTAATGGTTAAAATATGTCACAATCTGAAACCATTTTTTGTTTTGTTCTGCAGTAAATTCAGGAGATGGAATTGACTACAGTCAACAAAAGCGAGAAAACATTGGAGACTTGATACAAGAGACACTGGAAGCTTTTGAGCGCCACGGAGGGGAAGATGCTTTTATAAACATAAAATACATGGTCCCTACCTATGAATCCTGTTTGCTAAACTAACAGAATAGAAATTCTATATCAGAAAGATAAAAGAAGGCTTCATTTATGCTTCCAAAATCTTATCCCCTTTTGTATTTTTTTTCTTGTTATTTATGTCTTTCATTCCTCACAGCTGCAACAAATGGGGACTTGTGGACCATTTGACTGTTAGTACTATTGTGAACAAGGCTATCAAATACATAAACACTGACTGTTTCTGAGATTACAATGGTGTACTGTGCTTTTTGTACCACAAAAGAATAGCCTCTTTATAGTCAAACTGACTGAAATGGGAGTCAGAGTTAAGTCTTCAGTTGTACAGACAATAAAACTATAATTTTCATATGCAATTCAGCAATTGCTGTTCTATGTTCACTTGCCCTAAGGGTGATGTCACAGACTTTAATGAGGGTCTGCTCGTATTCCTTAATATGTTTCTTGTGGAAAACAACTACTAGTAAGCTATGGCTCTTGCAGCTGTGCTATATAATGATCTAGGCTGCAGAGGAATCTACTTCATGTATGGGTTTTGTAAGCTGAAAAAGTATGACAAATTCTGACATCTATAAACTAAACTGCAAAAAGAGAACAAAGTTAATATATAATTACTGTATTTTCCAACCTATATTTGAGTTGTTTAAAGGGACAGTCTAGTCAAAATTAAAGGAATAGTTTAGGCAAAATGAAACTTTTTATCTGGCCAAATATTTTTTCTAAATGATTGTAATCAACCCCAGTTTTCAAAATCAAGCAAAGTGATACAATTCTTAAGCATTTCTTGTGAAGTATGCAACCCTTCACCGGCTTTGTGATTCATTGCATAAAAAATATGTGCTTGCATTTTTCACACCCTCACCAGATATATTATAACCATATTGGGCAAGATTACATATGCTTTTGCGGGCGACGCCGGTTTTAAGCGGTTTTGGTATCACATATACTGCGCCGCATATAAATGTGGCGCGTATATTTCACCCGTCGCCCGCAATTTTTACTCCCGTAAGCTAACGTAGAACCGCATCGCAAATCGGTATCACATATTCAGCGCAATATTTTTCTCCATTTTTATCTCGCCACACATAGGCAGGCACAGCAAGCCTTACGCTGAAAATTAACCCCAATTACCTAAATTAAAAAATACTAAGTTACAATTAAAATAAAAAGCTAACATTACTTAAAAATAAAAAAAAATAAAAATGAATCTAAGACTACAAAAAAATAAAAAAAGTCTAACATTACATAAAATAACAAACCAAATTGTCCAAAATAAAAAAATTAAACATAATTCCTATGAAAACAAAAAAGCCCTCCCAAAATAAAAACACCCCCTTATCTAATACTAAACTACCAATAGCCCTTAAAAAGTTAAACGGTTCTTTTAACATACAAAATACTAAGTCCCCCTCTAACAGTAAAACCCCCCACGCACCAAACCACCCAAAATAAAAAAAACTAACAGTAAAAAATCCTAAACTACCCATTGCCCCTAAAGGGGCATTTATATGGGCATTGCCCTTAAAAGGGCATTTAGTTCTTTTACTGACCAAAAAAGAGCATTAAGATCTTTTAAGAGTGCCTAATAAATCCCTAATCTAAAATTAGGGATTACATGTCAGATTTATTTTTGGGAGGCGGGTTAGACTTTTACCGGAGATTCGATTTTTTTTTTATTTTCTTAGGCGTCAGCAGTTTCTAAAGTGCCGTAAGTCACTGGCGACTCCAGAAATTTGAATTTACGCTCATTTATGGACATCGCTAGTTTGTCTGACTTACGGCACTTTATGAATTGCCGGCGGGGTTTATGTGATTCCCCGATGTGTGAGGGGAAATTACGGGCAGCGCGGGTTTCAGCAGTTGCACTGAAGCTTGCACGGCATATGTAATCTTGCCCCTTGTGTGTAATTGGTATTTAGAAAAAGAAGAGCTTGGGCTAATTTGCATAAAACACACTAACTGAAACATTAAAAGGAGCTTGAAGTGTATTGCTGCAAATTGTAAGTGAATACGTTTGAAAATACATTGTACATTTTTCTTTCATGTATGGGATATACAATCCTACCAGGAGGGGCAAAGTTTCCCAAACCTCAAAATGCCTATAAATACACCCCTCACCACACCCACAATTCAGTTTTTATAAACCTTGCCTCCTATGGAGGTGGTGAAGTAAGTTTGTGCTTAGATTCTACGTTGATATGCGCTTCTCAGCATTTTGAAGCCCGATTCCTCTCAGAGTACAGTGAATGTCAGAGGGATGTGAAGGGAGTATCACCTATTGAATGCAATGGTTTTCCTCATGGGAGATCTATTTCATAGGTTCTCGGCCGTAGAGATTCATCTCCTACCTCCCTTATTCAGATCGACGATATACTCTCATATTCCATTACCTCTACTGATAACTGTTTCAGTACTGGTTTGGCTATCGGCTATATGTGGATGCGTGTCTTTTGGTAAGTATGTTTTCATTACTTAAGACACTCTCAGCTATGGTTTGGCACTTTATGTATTAATATAAAGTTCTAAATATATGTATTGTACTTATATTTGCCATGAGTCAGGTTTATGAATATTTCCTTTTGCATACTGTCAGTTTCATATTTGGGTAAAGCATTTTTTAGGGAAAAAAAATTTCTTACCTGGGGTTTAGTCTTTTTTCAAATTTGACTGTTTTTCATTAATTTTCGCGGGCAAAATTAGGCTTGCGAGGGCGCAAAATGCCAAAGTATGTTGCGTCATTCTTGGCGCAAGATTTTTTAGCGCAAAGTTACGTTCGATGACACAAAATTCATCATTGCCGGCGTGTTTCACAAGGTTGCATCTTCAATGACGCGAGTGTGTCACTTCCGGATGTTGTTAGCGCCAAAAAAATTCTGTTTGCATTGTGCGTCATACTTGGTGCCAAATATTTTCATTATTTAAAACCCCATTCCTATATGCCTCTTGCCTTTTTCTCTATCAGAGGCCTATGCTGTTTGCATTTTTTTTCCCATTCCTGAAACTGCCATATAAGGAAATTGATAATTTTGCTTTATATGTTGTTTTTCTCAATCTGATCCTGTCTCAGAAACCACTGTTGGAACCCTGCTGCCTGATAACAGTTCTACCAATGCTAAGTGCATTTGTTGTAAATTTGTGGAGATTATATCTCCAGCTGTGGTATGTAATAGTTATCATGATAAGCTTTAACATGCAGAGAATGTGTCCATCAGTAATAGTACATTGCCTGTTGTTCCATCAACATCTAATGTACAAGATATACCTGTGAATTTAAAAGATTTTATTGCTGATGCAATTCAGAAGGCTTTGTCTGCCATCCCGCCTTCTAATAAACATAAAAGGTCTTTTAAAACTTCTCATAAAGTTGATGAAATTTCTAATGACCGACAACATACTGAATTATCCTCATCTGACGAGGATCTATCTGATTCAGAAGATCCTTCCTCAGATATTGACACTGACAAATCTACTTATTTATTTAAAATTGATTATATTCATTCTTTGTTAAAAGAAGTATTGATTACATTGGATAATGAGGAAACTAGTCCTCGATGTTAAAACTAGTAGATGTTTAAATTCTGTTTATAAACCTCCTGTGGTTACTCCTGAGGTTTTGCCAGTTCCTGAGGCTATTTCTGATATGATTTCTAAGGAATGGAATAGGCCTGGTACTTCTTTTATTCCTTCTTCAAGGTTTAAAAAATTGTATCCTTTGCCAGCAGTTAGATTTGAGTTTTGGGAAAAGATCCCCAAAGTTAATGGGACTATTTCTACTATTCCTGTGGAAGATAGTGCTTCCTTTAAAGATCCTTTAGATAGGAAACTTGAATCCTATCTAAGGAAAGCCTATTTATATTCTGGTCATCTGCTCAGACCTGCAATTTCTTTGGCTGATGTTGCAGCTGCATCAACTTTTTGGTTGGAAAGTTTAGCGCAACAGGAAACAGATACTGATTTGTCTAGCATTGTTCGCTTGCTTCAACATGCTAATCATTTTATTTGTGATGCCATTTTAGCTAGGATAGCTTTGTGGCTTAAATGTTGGAATGCTGACATGGTATCTAAGTCTAGATTACTATCTCTTTCTTTCCAAGGTAATAAGTTATTTGGTTCTCTGTTGGATTCAATTATTTCAACTGTCACTGGGTAAATCTAAAGCTTCTAGCCGTTTTCGTTCCTTTCGGCAAAATAAGGAACAGAAATCTAATCCTTCCCCCCAAAGAATCTGGTTCCAATTGGAAACCTTCTTCAAGTTGGAGTAAATCCAAACCATTTAAGAAATCAAAGCCAGCCCTCAAGTCTGCATGAAGGTGCGGCCCTCATTCCAGCTCAGCTGGTAGGGGGCAGATTAAAGATTCTTCCAAAAAATGTGGGCAGATTCTGTACAAAATCAATGGATTCAGAGTATTGTCTCTCAAGGGTACCGAATAGGATTCAGAGTAAGACCTCCTGTGAGAAGATTCTTTTCTCTCATGCATCCCAGCAAATCCAGTAAAGACTCAGGCTTTCCTGAAGTGTGTTTCAGACCTGGAGCTTTCAGGGGTAATCATACCAGTTCCATTTCAGGAACAGGGTCTGGGATTTTATTCAAATCTATTCATTGTCCCAAAGAAAGAAAATTCATTCAGGCCAATTCTGGATCTGAAAATGTTGAATAATTATTACAGATAGATACAGTGTCCATGACTCTGTCTCTAACAGACAAGAGAAGATTAAAATTGGTTTCAATCATTCCCTTCAGTAGCTATGTGCATGGAAGTTTTAGGTCTCATGACTGCAGCATCGGACGCGATCCCCTTTGCTCGTTTTCACATGAGACCTCTCCAGCTTTGTATGCTGAACCAGTGGTGCAGGGATTATACAAAGATGTCACAATTAATATCCTTAAATCCCAATATTCGACTATCTCTGACTTGGTGGTTAGATCACCATTGTATAGCTCTAGGGGCCTCTTTTGTTTGTCCAACCTGGACTGTAATCACAACAGATGCAAGTCTTTCAGGTTAGAGAGCTGTCTGGGGATCTCTGACAGCACAAGGGGTTTGGAAATCTCAAGAGGCGAGATTACCAATCAATATTTTGGAACTCTTCAGGTTTGGCCAATGTTGAAGAGAGAACCGTTCATTTGTTTTTAGACAGACAATATCACAACTGTGGCAAATGTCAATCATCAGGGTGGGACTCACAGTCCCCAAGTTATGAAAGAAGTATCTCGGATACTTGCTTTGGCGGAATCCAGCTCCTGTCTAATTTCTGCGGTTCATATCCCAGGTATAGACAATTGGGAAGAGGATTATCTCAGCCGTCAGACTTTACATCTGGGGGAGTGGTCCCTCCATCTGGATGTGTTTTTTCAGATTGTTCAGATGTGGGGCCTTCCAGAAATAGATCTGATGGCTTCTCATCTAAACAAGAAACTTCCCAGGTACCTTTCCAGATCCAGGGATCCTCAGGTGGATGCAGTGGATGCATTGACAGTTCCTTGGTGTTACCAACCTGCTTATATTTTCCCGCCTCTAGTTCTTCTTCCAAGAGTGATATCCAAAATCATCATGGAACAATCATTTCTGTTGCTGGTAGCTCCAGCATGGCCTCACAGGTTTTGGTATGCTAATCTTGTTCGAATGTCCAGTTGCCAACCTTGGCCACTTCCATTAAGGCTAGACCTTCTGTCTCAAGGTCCGTTTTTCCATCAGGATCTCAAATCATTAAATTTGAAGGTATGGAAATTGAACGCCTAGTGCTTAGTCATAGAGGTTTCTCTGACCCAGTGATTAAAACTATGTTACAGGCTCGTAAATCTGTTTCTATGAAGAATTATTATCGAGTTTGGAAGACTTATATTTCATGTTGTTCTTCTCATAAATTCTCTTGGCATTCTTTTAGAATTCCTAGAATTTTTCAGTTTCTTCAGGATGGTTTGGATAAGGGTTTATCTGCAAGTTCCTTGAAGGGACAAATCTCTGCTCTTTCTGTTTTATTTCACAGAAAGATTGCTAAGTTTCATGATATTCATTGTTTTGTACAGGCTTTAGTCCATATCAAGCCTGTCATTAAATCAATCTCTCCTCCTTGGAGTCTTAATTTGGTTTTGAAGGCTTTACAGGCTTCTCCGTTTGAGCCTATGCATTCTTTGGACATTAAACTACTTTCTTGGAAAGTGTTGTTCCTTTTGGCCATCTCTTCTGCTAGAAGAGTTTCTGAATTATCTGCTCTTTCTTGTGAATCTACTTTTCTGATTTTTCATCAGGATAAGGCGGTTTTGCTGACTTCTTTTAAATTCTTACCTAAGGTTGTGAATTCTAACAACATTAATAGAGAAATTGTTGTCCCTTCTTTGTGTCCTAATCCTAAGAATTCTTTGGAGAGATCCTTACATTATTTGGATGTGGTAAGAGCTTTGAAATATTATGTCAAAGGTACTAAAGATTTCAGGAAGACTTCTAGTCTATTTGCTGTCTTTTCTGGTTCTAGGAAAGGTCAGAAGGCTTCTGCTGTTTCCTTGGCATCTTGATTAAAGCTTTTGATTCATCAGGCTTATTTGGAGTCAGGTCAAGCCCCGCCTCAGATAGTTACAGCTCATTCTACTAGATCAGTCTCTACTTCGTGGGCTTTTAAAAATGAAGCTTCAGTTGATCAGATTTGCAAAGCAGCAACTTGGTCTTCTTTGCATACATTTATTAAATTCTACCATTTCGATGTATTTGCTTCTTCGGAAGCAGTTTTTGGTAGAAAAGTTCTTCAGGCAGCTGTTTCAGTTTGATTCTTCTGCTTATGTTTTAAGTTTTTTTCTTTCATTTATGAGAAAAAAACGTATTTTTTTTTTTTTGGTTGTTGATTTAATTTTTTCAGTGGAAAATGGCTGTTTATTTTATCCCTCCCTCTCTAGTGACTCTTCTGTGGAGTTCCACATCTTGGGTATTGCTATCCAATACGTCACTAGCTCATGGACTCTTGCCAATTACATGAAAGAAAACATAATTTATGTAAGAACTTACCTGATAAATTAATTTCTTTCATATTGGCAAGAGTCCATGAGGCCCACCCTTTTTATGGTGGTTATGATTTTTTTGTATACAGCACAATTATTTCCAAATTCCTTTGTTGATGCTTTTTACTCCTTTCTTTATCACCCACTACTTGGCTATTTGTTAAACTGAATTGTGGGTGTGGTGAGGGGTGTATTTATAGGCATTTTGAGGTTTGGGAAACTTTGCCCCTCCTGGTAGGATTGTATATCCCATACGTCACTAACTCATGGACTCTTGCCAATATGAAAGAAATGAATTTATCAGGTAAGTTCTTACATAAATTATGTTTTTTGAATCTAGTCCTTTAAAGAACAGTAAAAGTCATTTTTTATAGGCATAATACATATCAATAGTAAGCAATGTATTCCAAAAAATACATACAAAAATAATATTTTATAATCTTTTAAAAATGTAATTTTGTTACCAAAGTTTTCATTGTTTTGCAAAACAGGGCTATACCCCTTGAAAAAACTTTGAGTATGTTTATAATTTATTTCCTGCTGTGACCAGTTAAGGATCAATACAAATGAGCTCCTGCACTGATCGAGTGATTAGTGTGAGGTATATATCAGATCTAAAATCTGCAGGATCCACTCCACCCTCAAATTAGGAAGTAGAAAAAAACTATAATTTTCTAATGTAAATTTCAATAAAAGTGGGACAAAATAAATAATGTATGTATATTGCAAAGCTATTTTTTATGAGACAACAAACATTTGATAGGAATTCAGTTTTAAGACTAATGTCCCTTTGAATAGCTAATTTATTTAACATGTTACTCTAAACATTTTGGTATGTTCTTTAACCTAGCACATTTTAACATGGTACATTTTAAATCAGTAGCGGACCTACTCAACAGAGGAACCTGGTAAAAAATAATTTTTTGAGCCCCCCATAGGTAACGAAATAGTAATAATATACATGCTCTGTATAATGACTGATGATAGATAGATAGATGATAGTATAGATAGATAGATAGATAGATAGATAGAAAGATGATAGTATAGATAGATAGATAGATAGATAGATAGATAGACACTGGCACATTCTTGTGGCACTTTTTTTACAGCAATGTCCTTTACTCAGCACAGTCACTGGGACAATTATATGGCACATTTCTTGGTGCATATTTAATACATTTCACTATCTGGGATATTGTTTATTTAACTGACTCTTCACAAAGACATATACGAATTAGAAAACAAGCTTGCAATAGAAGACATGAGACATTATGGCCTAGATTTGGAGTTCGGCGGTAGCCGTCAAAACCAGCGTTAGAGGCTCCTAACGCTGGTTTTGGCCGCCCGCTGGTATTTGGAGTCAGTGATTAAAGGGTCTAACGCTCACTTTTCAGCCGCGACTTTTCCATACCGCAGATCCCCCTACGCCATTTGCGTAGCCTATCTTTTCAATGGGATCTTTCTAACGCTGGTATTTAGAGTCGTTTCTGAAGTGAGCGTTAGAGCTCTAACGACAAGATTCCAGCCGCCTGAAAATAGCAGGAGTTAAGAGCTTTCTGGCTAACGCCGGTTCATAAAGCTCTTAACTACTGTACCCTAAAGTACACTAACACCCATAAACTACCTATGTACCCCTAAACCGAGGTCCCCCCACACCGCCGCCACTCGATTAAAATTTTTAACCCCTAATCTGCCGACCGCCACCTACGTTATACTTATGTACCCCTAATCTGCTGCCCCTAACCCCGCCGACCCCTGTATTACATTTATTAACCCCTAACCTGCCCCCCACAACGTCGCCGCCAGCTACTTAAAATAATTAACCCCTAATCTTCCGACCGCAAAGCGCCGCCACCTACGTTATCCCTATGTACCCCTAATCTGCTACCCCTAACACCGCCGACCCCTATATTATATTTATTAACCCCTAATCTGCCCCCCTCAACGTCGCCGACACCTGCCTACACTTATTAACCCCTAATCTGCCGAGCGGACCTGAGCGCTACTATAATAAAGTTATTAACCCCTAACCCGCCTCACTAACCCTATCATAAATAGTATTAACCCCTAATCTGCCCTCCCTAACATCGCCAACACCTAACTTCAATTATTAACCCCTAATCTGACGACCGGAGCTCACCGCTATTCTAATAAATTGATTAACCCCTAAAGCTAAGTCTAACCCTAACACTAACACCCCCCTAAGTTAAATATAATTTAAATCTAACGAAATTAATTAACTCTTATTAAATAAATGATTCCTATTTAAAGCTAAATACTTACCTGTAAAATAAATCCTAATATAGCTACAATATAAATTATAATTATATTATAGCTATTTTAGGATTAATATTTATTTTACAGGCAACTTTGTAATTATTTTAACCAGGTACAATAGCTATTAAATAGTTAAGAACTATTTAATAGTTACCTAGTTAAAATAATAACAAATTTACCTGTAAAATAAATCCTAACCTAAGATATAATTAAACCTAACACTACCCTATCAATAAAATAATTAAATAAACTACCTACAATTACCTACAATTAACCTAACACTACACTATCAATAAATTAATTAAACACAATTGCTACAAATAAATACAATTAAATAAACTAGCTAAAGTACAAAAAATAAAAAAGAACTAAGTTACAAAAAATAATAAAATATTTACAAACATAAGAAAAATCTTACAACAATTTTAAACTAATTACACCTACTCTAAGCCCCCTAATAAAATAACAAAGCCCCCCAAAATAAAAAATGCCCTACCCTATTCTAAATTAAAAAAGTTACAAGCTCTTTTACCTTACCAGCCCTGAACAGGGCCCTTTGCGGGGCATGCCCCAAGGATTTCAGCTCTTTTGCCTGTAAAAAAAAACATACCATACCCCCCCCCAACATTACAACCCACCACCCACATACCCCTAATCTAACCCAAACCCCCCTTAAATAAACCTAACACTAAGCCCCTGAAGATCTTCCTACCTTGTCTTCACCATACCAGGTTCACCGATCCGTCCTGGCTCCAACATCTTCATCCAACCCAAGCGGGGGTTGGCGATCCATCATCCGGTGCTGAAGAGGTCCAGAAGAGGCTCCAAAGTCTTCCTCCTATCCGGCAAGAAGAGGACATCCGGACCGGCAAACATCTTCTCCAAGCGGCATCTTCAATCTTCTTCCATCCGGTGCGGAGCGGGTCCATCTTGAAGCAGGCGACGCGGATCCATCCTCTTCTTCCGTTGTCTCCCGACGAATGACGGTTCCTTTAAGGGACGTCATCCAAGATGGCGTCCCTCGAATTCCGATTGGCTGATAGGATTCTATCAGCCAATCGGAATTAAGGTAGGAATTTTCTGATTGGCTGATGGAATCAGCCAATCAGAATCAAGTTCAATCCGATTGGCTGATCCAATCAGCCAATCAGATTGAGCTCGCATTCTATTGGCTGTTCCGATCAGCCAATAGAATGCGAGCTCAATCTGATTGGCTGATTGGATCAGCCAATCGGATTGAACTTGATTCTGATTGGCTGATTCCATCAGCCAATCAGAAAATTCCTACCTTAATTCCGATTGGCTGATAGAATCCTATCAGCCAATCGGAATTCGAGGGACGCCATCTTGGATGACGTCCCTTAAAGGAACCGTCATTCGTCGGGAGACAACGGAAGAAGAGGATGGATCCGCGTCGCCTGCTTCAAGATGGACCCGCTCCGCACCGGATGGAAGAAGATTGAAGATGCCGCTTGGAGAAGATGTTTGCCGGTCCGGATGTCCTCTTCTTGCCGGATAGGAGGAAGACTTTGGAGCCTCTTCTGGACCTCTTCAGCACCGGATGATGGATCGCCAACCCCCGCTTGGGTTGGATGAAGATGTTGGAGCCAGGACGGATCGGTGAACCTGGTATGGTGAAGACAAGGTAGGAAGATCTTCAGGGGCTTAGTGTTAGGTTTATTTAAGGGGGGTTTGGGTTAGATTAGGGGTATGTGGGTGGTGGGTTGTAATGTTGGGGGGGGGTATGGTATGTTTTTTTTTACAGGCAAAAGAGCTGAAATCCTTGGGGCATGCCCCGCAAAGGGCCCTGTTCAGGGCTGGTAAGGTAAAAGAGCTTGTAACTTTTTTAATTTAGAATAGGGTAGGGCATTTTTTATTTTGGGGGGCTTTGTTATTTTATTAGGAGGCTTAGAGTAGGTGTAATTAGTTTAAAATTGTTGTAAGATTTTTCTTATGTTTGTAAATATTTTATTATTTTTTGTAACTTAGTTCTTTTTTATTTTATGTACTTTAGCTAGTTTATTTAATTGTATTTATTTGTAGCAATTGTGTTTAATTAATTTATTGATAGTGTAGTGTTAGGTTAATTGTAGGTAATTGTAGGTAGTTTATTTAATTATTTTATTGATAGGGTAGTGTTAGGTTTAATTATATCTTAGGTTAGGATTTATTTTACAGGTAAATTTGTTATTATTTTAACTAGGTAACTATTAAATAGTTCTTAACTATTTAATAGCTATTGTACCTGGTTAAAATAATTACAAAGTTGCCTGTAAAATAAATATTAATCCTAAAATAGCTATAATATAATTATAATTTATATTGTAGCTATATTAGGATTTATTTTACAGGTAAGTATTTAGCTTTAAATAGGAATAAGTTATTTAATAAGAGTTAATTTATTTCGTTAGATGTAAATTATATTTAAATTAGGGGGGTGTTAGTATTAGGGTTAGACTTAGCTTTAGGGGTTAATACATTTATTATAGTAGCGGTGAGGTCCGCTCGGCAGATTAGGGGTTAATAATTGAAGGTAGGTGTCGGCGATGTTAGGGAGGGCAGATTAGGGGTTAATACTATTTATGATAGGGTTAGTGAGGCAGATTAGGGGTTAATAACTTTATTATAGTAGCGCTCAGGTCCGCTCGGCAGATTAGGGGTTAATAAGTGTAGGCAGGTGTCGGCGACGTTGAGGGGGGCAGATTAGGGGTTAATAAATATAATATAGGGGTCGGCGATGTTAGGGCAGCAGATTAGGGGTACATAGGGATAACGTAGGTTGCGGCGGTTTACGGAGCGGCAGATTAGGGGTTAAAAAAAATATGCAGGGGTCAGCGATAGCGGGGGCGGCAGATTAGGGGTTAATAAGTGTAAGGTTAGGGGTGTTTAGACTCGGGGTACATGTTAGGGTGTTAGGTGCAGACGTAGGAAGTGTTTCCCCATAGGAAACAATGGGGCTGCGTTAGGAGCTGAACACTGCTTTTTTGCAGGTGTTAGGTTTTTTTTCAGCTCAAACAGCCCCATTGTTTCCTATGGGAGAATCGTGCATGAGCACGTTTTTGAGGCCGGCCGCGTCCGTAAGCAACTCTGGTATCGAGAGTTGCATTTGCGGTAAAAATGCTCTACGCTCCTTTTTTGGAGCCTAACGCAGCATTTGATTAAACTCTCGATACCAGAGTTAAATTTATGGTGCGGCCAGAAAAAAGCCCGCGGAGCGTTAACAGCCCTTTTACCGCCGAACTCCAAATCTAGGCCTATGAAACTAGGATCTGTGCTGCATCTGAGATTGTGAGCTTTCATGCTTGTAACATCAATAGGGATCAGTAGAGACTACAAATGAGGGGACAGATGTTAAAGTCAGATAATGGTCTAGATCAGGGGTCATCAATTGTGGCCCTCCAGAGGTTTTGGAACAACATTTCCCATGATGCTCAGCCAGATGAAATGCTGGCTGAGTATCATGGGAAATGTATTTCCAAAACCTCTGGAGATCCACTATTGATGACCCCTTGTCTAGATTTAATAAAACTTATTAGTAAAACCACTTAACACAACTATATATGTTAATGGAAGGAATGTCCGTTAACAATCACTAGAAAACAAAAGCAAATCTCAGTGAATTTAGAACATTTGCTTGCTTAAAGGGACAGTCAAGTAAAAAAAAACTTTCATGATTTAAATAGGGCATGCCATTTTAAACAACTTTCCAATTTACTTTTTTTACGACTTTTGCTTTGTTCTCTTGGTATTCTTAGTTGAAAGCTAAACCTAGGAGGTTCATGTGCTAATTTCTTAGACCTTGAAGACCGCCCCTAATCTGAAAGCATTTTGACAGTTTTTCACCACTAGAGGGCGTTAGTTCATGTGTTTCACGTAGATAACATTGAGCTCAGGCATGTGAAGCTCCTAGGAGTCAGCACTAATTGGCTAAAAATGCAAGTCTATCAAAAGAACTAAAACAAGGGGGCAGTTTTCAGAGGCTTAGATACAAGGTAATCACAGAAGTATATTATTATAACTGTATTGGTTATGCAAAACTAAGGAATGGGTAATAAAAGGATTATCTACATTTTTAAACAACAATAATTCTGGTGTTTACTATCCCTTTAATCAATGAGCCCTCCCCCGGCAGCCTACTAAGCCTTCATTAGGTTGTATACAATTGAGTGTTTTGTATGGAACACTTGATGCTCTGAACCCTGGTGGTAACTCTTACTGAGTAAACCAAGGATTTCCATAGAATTGCTGCAGTTCAATAAAATAAAATAAATAAAAACTATATAGCAAGTGATCCCTCCCCCTCCATCTTACAACAGAGGTAAGGGAACAGAACAGCTGGATTGTCCTTTCACCTCACCTGACATTTTGGCCAGCACTAAAAACCTACCCTATAGGAAAAGCTCTGGCCCAGCCTTTTTCTGCAGTGTTAGCCCCTCCATCTTACTGATATGTTCTCTAAAATTGACTTCCATACGTCCCTTCCCACCTAATAAGCTAGACGCACATGTCAAAGTTGTTGCTCTGTCTTATAATTGAACTATAGTATTTAAAAAAATCGTGAAAATATTGCCAAATAGGATAAACTTAATCTTACCTATATTAATTCATTCAAATCAAATTGGATTTACACCACAGCGAGAAGTGATGGACAATATCTATAAAGCACTCCATTAATTGAATATGCTAAACTTCCCAAAACCTCAACAGGTTTTTTTTTTTTATCTACAGATGCCGAGATCTTTCTTTATCTACAGATGTCCATCTTTCTTAGCCTTTCCTTAAAAACACACGTTTACAGCTTTTCCTCAGTCAAAGTTAATGATTTGCTCTCTAGCCCATTTGCAATATGTAATTGCACAAGGCAAGGGTGCCATTTATTCCCAATTTTATTTTTCCTGGCCATGGAAATCTTTGATATTAAAATTAGTAACAACTCTGCAGTTAAAAAGCTTAAGTAAGTAAACAACACTATAAATGAATACTTTATGCGGATGATGTACTTTTGACTTTAGCTCCCCCATATGAATCAGTATCTGCAATCAGGGGCAGAACTACCATTGGTGCAGCAGGTGCCGTGACACTGGGCCCCAAGGGCTGGGGGGCCCCATTGCAGTCAGTCGATACATAGGGACCTTAACTAAGGTCTGTCGGACCTGATCCAACAGTGCGGATCAGGTCCGACAGACCTCGCTGAATGCAGAGAGAAATACGCTCTCTGTATTCAGCATTGCATCAGCAGCTTTTGTGAGCTGCTGGTGCAACACCGCCCCCTGCAGATTCGTGGCCACCAGCAGGGGGGTATCAATCAACCCGATCATACTCGATCGGGTTGAATTGCGGCGATGTCTGTCCGCCTGCTCAGAGCAGGCGGACAGGTTATGGAGCAGCGGTCTTTAGACAGCTGCTTCATAACTGGTGTTTCTGCCGAGGCTGAAGGCTCACCAGAAACACAGGGCTTCAAGCTCCGTACGGAGCTTAATAGATATGCCCCATAGGCTTGTACAGAATGTGTACAATCCTAATACAGGGGAGCCTATCTATTTATCTATCCTCAAAATCATAATACAGAGTTACCTTTTGGGGGGGGGGGGGCAAAAATAATTTGCACCAGGGTCCTCTGTTGAGTAGGCCTGCTACTGTCTGCAATTACTTTAATAATTGAAGAATAGGGCACATTCACTAATTTCATGATAGACTATTTCAAATTGAACTTTCTCCCAGTGGAATTTGAGGTGGAAATATGAAATATAAGGAAAACTTTCCCAATCACCTGTCTCCATTACCTGATCTCCAATTCTCTTTGAACTCAGTCCGTACTAATAATTCTACATAAGGAAACTGCACACATGGGGCTCCATTTATCAAGCAGCTTCAGATCCCTTGTAATGCAGGCTTGAGCGAGTGTGCCTGCAACTTTAATTAAGAAGCAGCGATCTTAAGGTGATACACATATATATATTTTTATATATATATATATATATATATATATATATATATATATATATATACATATATATATATATATGTGTGTGTGTATATATATATCTATATGCACGTATATATATATATATATATATATATATATATATATATGTGTTTGTGTGTAGAGAGAGAGAGAGGTTTTAAATAACTTTCAAATGTATTTGTATTATCAATTTTTCTTCATTTTCTTGGTATCTTTTGTTGAAAAGCAGGGACGTATGCTTAGGAACCTGCCAATTTCTGGAGCACTAAATGGCAGCAGTTTTGCAAGAATGTTATTCATGTGCAAGATGGCAGCACTATTTCCTGCCATGTAGTTCTCCAGATGCCTACCTAGGTATCTCTTCAACACAGAATATCATGGGAACAAAGCAAATTGATAATAGAAGTAAATTGGAAACTTTTTTAAAATGGTCTACCGCTCTGGTATGTAAAGCAGTAGCACACGTGTCAAATGAGCAATGTTATTAAGTCATACAATCAAAGTATAGGGCATGCTACAGAAATGTTGGCCTTGCTAATGTTCTCTAAAGAATTTTTAGAATGAATTTAACAAAAAGGTAAGGCAAAAGACCTAAACAATTTATTGTGTGAAGTCAAAACTCTTTAAAATAATTTATTTTACAATGTAATCATTTTATTTTACAATTTAAACAAGATTAAATATCCATAATTTGTTAACTATCATTTTCACATATAGCTTGTGTTCTCTGAAACATTCTACATTTTCGATTGGCTGTTGATGATGTCATCTCTGTTTCTGAGATATCATAGCCTTCTTCAAACAAAAACAAAATGTAATGCAACCAGTTTTATGCACAAAATATGAACTCCCAAACTCTCACAACTCATGCTCACTCATCAGGGAGCATCAGGAAAACCAGTGATAGTGGAACAAACTAGTATTGTGCAATAATATCCTTCAAAATTCAGCTCACTCGCATTGCCATAGCTCTCCTGGACATGCGCCTTATGTGTGTTATCTCAAAAATCACTTCCCATACTCACCTTCTAGTTCCTCCCTAGTTCAATAATGTTATCCTCAAGTACTATGCTTCAGATTTATTTATTTTTACCAAAATGGCTGTTTTTATTAAGGTTCAGGTCACTGTAGATAATAATTATAGAAATATGGGCTTTGAGTATGGTGAAACTTCTGAAATCTAAGTTAGATAAATGATAAATTCAAATCAGTCTTAGCAGATTTATTTTTAGAGTTATTATACCTTATGGTTATTTATGCAAATGTATGCTAATTTACATGGCAATCCTTTTTTTTTTTTACAAAAAAAGGTGGCAATCCTATGCAGCTGCAAGAGTAGTTACATAGCCATAGTGAAGTGATAACCAGCTATCAAAATAATGTTATCTAATGTTATTGGATGGGAACAAAAGTTGAGCAGTGTACCTGACTTATGAAGGAACACATATAAAATAAACATGTAGGAGACTTTGGAATCCCAGTAAGCTGTGCACATACACATTTTCTAAAATAGTAATTAATTTTATTATTTGGGGGCTGAACTACCATTGGTGCAATAGGTGCAGTGGCACCAGGGTCCAAGTGATAGGGGGCCCATAGCAACCAGTCTATACATAGGCATGTGTCGATGTGATAATTATATGTGTATAGATAGTCATCATTATTATACTACTCAACATACTCATTAGTACAACTCCTATTCCCAAAAAGTTGGGACAGTATGGAAAAAGCAAAAAACAAACAAACAAAAGGAGTCATTTGAGAATTCAATTCACCCTGTACTAAATTGAAAACACATCATTAACACATTATTTGATGTGTTACTTTGTGAATTGAATGTATTTTTTAAAATATACACTCATTTCAAATCTGATGGCCGCAACACGTTCCAAAAAAGTTGGGACGGGGCAATTTAGGACTAATAGCGATGTGACAAGTTGAAATAAAAAGGGGTTGTGAAACAGGTGAGGCAATCGTGTAATCATACATAAGGAGCCTCAAAAAAAGGCCTAGTCCTTCAAAAGCAAGGATGGGTCGAGGTTCTCCAATCTGCCAACAAATAGGTCAGTGAATAATCTAACACAACAGCATTCCCCAAAGACAAATCTGTAAGATTTTGGGCATTTCACCTTCTACAATGCACAGTATAATTTAAAGATTCAAGGAATCCGGTCAAATCTCGGTGCATAAAGGGCAAGGTCGAAAACCACGTCTGAATGCAAGTGATCTCCAATCCCTCAGACGTCACTGTCTCAAAAACTGTCATCAGTCTGCAATGGATATCCTGACATAGGCTTGGTAATACTCTGGTAAACCTTTGTCAGTCAACACCATTCGCTGCTACATCCACAGATGCCCTCTGTGGAGTAGGTCCTCTACTGTCATTATTATATTATGAATTAGCAGATCTATTATTTAGAATGAACTAATTCAGTGTATAATAAAGTAAAATTTGTTTAAAGGAGCATTACTGTAACAAATATACTATTTATACCAGTTCTTAATTTAATAACCGCAAACCTAGAGCTTGTAGTAGTTAAAAAAAGTGATGAAAAGTAACTAAAGTGGACCAGCCCCACTGTTGATATAGTAGTAGGGCCACTCATCAGTTTATCAGTTTTCTGCAGTATGGACCCTGCATAGACAGGAATATACTGCATATTTTTATATAGACTCCCTGTGGTTATAGATGTAACCTAAATACACATCTACTTTATGTAAATATTTTCAAGGCCCATATACAGAGATGGAAGAAGCTCTGTTTATTCCAAGAAATTTGTTTGTGACAATAGGTCACAATTTAAGGCTGGAAGAAAGGAGATTTAATCTCCAGCAACGTAAACGTTTTTTCACTGTGAGAGCAATAAAATTGTAGAACTCATTTCCTAAGGAAGTAGTAAATGACAATACCTTAGATACATTTAAAAACAGTTTAGATACATTTCTGGCTAAAAACAGAATTTAGAGATATGATTGCTTATTTTAAATGGGTCACCTTTTTAATGGGATTAATTTAAGATCAACAAGAGCTTTTATTATAAGTATATTAAGATTTCTATATGTTGAACTTGATGGACTTCTGTCTTTTTTCAACCTCATTTACTATGTTACTGTATTTGCTCAGAAGAAATAAAAAGCCACTAGAGAGTTTTAAATGCAGCTTCCTACTTGTACAGATAAAAAGTTACTGTTGAACTATGGTTGTTATTATGATGCACAGGCTGCTTCCATCATTACTACCCACCAATCTCCAGCATATAATCCGCTGCTAATTTTCAAGCAAATAAATATGTAATATATACAGGATATATAATAAACACAAAGGATGCACATTAGATGGAGCTCATTGTAACATTAAACATGCTGATAAGGGAGGTATTAATGGCTCTATAGCACAGGAACATTTGAAGATTCTTGGAAATACAATATCCTGGTGGGATTCCTCTCAAGTGAATTTAAGCAGTTCCTCTGTGACATGCAAGGGCTTTACCATGCACACATGATTGTGATTCCAACAATATAGCATGCAGGAAAGTTTGTTTCATCTTTAATCTGAACTTGCACTTCTATTGGTTGAAAGGGTTGGGGGTAAAGAGATGGAATATAATGATAATTGCTACTTGACCACCAAATACACACTTTAGGTATTTGTATGCATCCTTATAAGTATTGCATTGATTTTAATAAACACCCACTTTAAAATAATACAATTTATATAATTGCATTAAAATGATCTGACAGGGCTACTAAGTCCCTCATAAGTTTCCAATAACTATGTTATGAAGGGCATTCCTTGCATTCTGGATGTGAAGAATCGATAAATGCAGTACAATAAAATGCTCAATAGAAGGAAAGTTTGGCTTCACCATTGTACATACATGTATTAAGAAATATCTATATTTGTGTTTTTTTTTACAAATTACAATTGTTCTTTGTGTTTTTTGAGCATGTTTATAAATTACATTTATACATTGACTTTTTTCTATGTAAAATTGTTTTTCTTTGTCAAAGAGTGAACTGAACAGGAGGATACCTAGGGCGTGTCTGAAGTTGTTCACAGTTCTCAGTGTATTTTCTAAGGCATTTATCCCTGCAGATCACATTCATCAGTCCCACAATCTGAAATAGACAAACAATAGAAGGCGCCTCTTAGTGCAGATCAATTATGTAGTCCCAATTATCACAGGGAAAAAAACAGCATGTATACTCACAAAAGGAGCAGAACTCTATTGTGCTGTTATACACAGACTGGGGATTTGCAGTGTCACCGAACTCCGGTGTAGGGAAAGTATTCAACTGCTGCTCACTGAGCCTTTTAAGCTTAATGAGCTCAGGTGTAGAGAAAGCCTCCCATTGCTGTTCATGGAGCCGGTTCCACCAATCTCTCACAGTTCTCCAATGTGCATAAAATATATTTACTTTTATTAAAAGATAATACATATCTTTCAGGTGCAGTGTAGCAATTCTGCAACATTTTTCTCAGCTGATAAGCTCTTTCCTCAGGCATAAGCTAATATTTGCAACCATGTTTCTAAAATAGTACATTGTAACCAATCAAACATTGAGAACCGAGATGACCTTCAACTAATCTCAGACCCATGTAATCTATCAAGCTCATAAGAAGACCAAAACAATCCCTCCTTGATACAAGGAAAAAAGGATTTTCTTACAATTATTAAATATGTAAACCATACTAATAAAAGTGTGAACTCGCGAGGACCATTTTCAACAATATTTTGCCAAATTAATCAATATACTTCCCATGAAATTCATCATTTATGTTATACTACTCATATAACTTGTTCATAACTATTATTCCTTTAGTGGACTGAACATCAGATTTGCAATCCAGATATTAAATCACCTATCTCCTTTAATAAGGGGTTAAAACTAAAATGCTACAATTGTTACAACCAAATATGTGACAGTTGTATACTTCTAATTATCCGCCCATAAGGTGAATTACCAGCAAATGTATAAACTTACCCCTTCCAATTCAATCTTTTGTCCAGAATGTGCCGCCCATCATTGTCATTATTATCCTTCCCTGTAGACAATTTAAGTGAAAAACTAAACAGTGCCCCTTCAGACTCCTATTTTTAGAGTTAACACTTTTATTAGTATGATTTACATATTTAGGGCTATATTACAAGGGGAGAACTAAATTATCTCGGTAGATCCAATTTTTGGTTAATTTTCCAAAAGTGCCCCAGATGCCATCAAAATAGAGGGCAATATAGTTTTTTTAAATTAAAAAATGTAGCATTTTCATTTTAATTTAAAGCAACTGCACCAGGCAGTTTTTGGGGTCCAAAGTTGGTGGGAGTAGGGTGTTAGAAAAAAAGAAACGGCACTGAAAAGTGCCTTTACATTGCGGTCTATAGGAACTGTATGTCCCTAATAAATATATATGAATATATACTTATATGTTTGTGTTAAAATGTGTAAATACACATATTAACACATAAATATATATGTATATAGTCATATACAGATCCAAAAAACAAGAGCGCACAAGAGCTGAAGAAACTTCTCCTCAAAATGTAAAAGCACACATTCATTATTAAAAGCATAACAGCATACAAGCTGATAAAGCACACATTTTAAAACAAACACAATGTTAGAGCGGTCAAGAGCTTACACAGTCATATACATATATATTTAAAAATGCCGCCCATCGCTGCGCTGCGCGAGGTTCTGATGCTGTCTGTGATGTCATCAGAACGAGGTTCTCATAGGAGCCTATTGAAGCACACTCTCGTGAGCGCAATGCTTCCCAGCATTGCTGCAAACTTGTAATACCCGCGCACATTAGCGTGCACCAGTATTACACAGTGGAGCACTAATATCGCTTTCATGAAAGCAATATTTAGCGCTCCCCTTGTAATCTGGCCCTTTACGTTTGTATAAATAACCCTGTTTTCCTTGTGTCAAGGAGGGATTGTTTTGGTCTGCTTAGGAGCTTGATAGATTAGGGGCTGAGATTAGTTTATGGTCATCTCAGTTCTCCATGTTTGATTGGGTACATTGTACTATTTTAGAAATATGGTTGCAAATAGTAGCTTATGCCTGAGGAAACAGCTTATTAACTAAGAAACATGTTGCAGCATTGCTACACTGTACATTAAAGATATGTATTATCTTTGTTTTTAATTTTATGTTTTTAATAAAAGTAACTTTATTTTATTAACATTGGAGTTCTCTTGAGAGCGTGATCTATGGAACTGTCTCCGTGAGCAGCAGTGGAATACTTTCCCAACACCAGAGTACAATGAGCTGGGACACTGCATTTCCCCAGTCTGTGTCTAACAACACAACAGAGTGCTGCTCCTTTTGTGAGTATACATGCTGTTCCTTTTGCTGTGGTGAATTGGGATTACATAATTGATCTGAACTAGGAGGCGCCTTCTATTGTTTGTGTATTTCAGAGTTTGGTTGCCGGATGGAATTTAGAAGAGCTGCCTTCTTTTTGAATGTAATATTAACATATGGGACTTTCCCTTCAAAATAGTCACCTTACTAACCTTGACTATTATTGTGGATATTTTTTAAAATATGTATAATATTTGATTCCCATTCAGGACTGAGTTTGGTCACCCCTTATCAGCGAGGACTGTATACCCATTATATAGAATCAGTCCCAAAATACAACACTAGACTGAAAGAAAATCTAATGCATTTGAAATGTTAAACTGTACTGAAAACCCAAAATCTTGTTCACCTGCTCTGAGGTGGCAGACAGAAACCAACCTGATCAAATACGATCGGGTTGATTGACACCCCCTGCTAGCGGCCGATTGGCAGCAAATCTGCAGGGGGCGGTATTGCACCAACAGTTCTTAAGAACTGCTGGTGCGATGATAAATGGGCCACCAGCAGGGGGTGTCAATCAACCTGATCGTACTCGATCGGGTTGATTTCCGGTAATGTCTGTCCGCCTGCTCAGAGCAGGCGGACAGGTTATGGAGCAGCGGTCTTTGTGACCGCTGCTACATAACTGTTGTTTCTGGCGAGCCTGCAGGCTCGCCAGAAACACGGGGCATCAAGCTCCTTTTGGAGTTTGATAGATAGGCCCCTATAACTCCGGGGATGTTGAGATCGTAGTCCAATATGTTCTAGTTTCTGCCTCACTGATTTTTTATTTTTTTTACATTCCATTCTAATTGCAGATTCAAAAAGTCTTGGTTTGATGAAGGGGTTGTTACTTCTGTCCACAACAGGTCTATTTTCTGTAACTGCTACTTCAGCATTGGGAAATCATTCACAGTCCTTAAACAAATGTCTTTTCTGTATTTAAAGGGACAATCTACTCCAGAATTGTTATTGTTTTAAAAAAATAGATAATCCCTTCATTATCCAGTTTTGCATAACCAACACTGTTCGATTAATTTACTTTTTACCTCTGTGATTACCTTGTATCTAAGCCTCTGCAGGCTGCCCCCTTATTTTAGTCTTTTTGACAGACTTGCATTTCAGCCAATCAGTTCTGACTCATGAATAACTTCACATGAGGTAGCACAATGTTATCTATGTGGCACACATGAACTAGCACTGTCAAGCTGTAAAAATACTGGGTTTAGAAATTTGCATATGA
Source organism: Bombina bombina (assembly GCF_027579735.1). Taxonomy (NCBI): domain Eukaryota; kingdom Metazoa; phylum Chordata; class Amphibia; order Anura; family Bombinatoridae; genus Bombina; species Bombina bombina. The sequence goes on along the minus strand of NC_069502.1, from coordinate 725,842,427 downwards.
GCCTACCTAGGTTTAGCTTTCAACAAAGAATACCATGAGAACAAAGCAAATTTGATGTTAAAAGTTATTTGGAATGTTGTTTAAAATTGCATACCCTATCTGAATCATGATTTTTTTTATCTTGACTAGTCTATCCCTTTAAATTTAAAATAAAAAATTGACTCTTTAAGCTGAAGTTGAGAAAGAAGAGCAATGATCCAGCCCTTTACACAACTCGACCAACTAGACAAGGGGACACACAATATCTTGTAATGTGTCACTAAGCTATTACAATTTAGAGGGAACTATACAATAAGAATGAATGATTGTTTAACATTAAGTCGTATACTGAACACTGATTCATCATTTAAAGAAAAGTATTATGATTGGTTATTGATGAACTTCCAGTTATAAGACCAGTAGAATTGCGTAATTACCAAGTATATAATAAAAAGACAATACATTAGCACTTTCAAAATGTAATCATAAAAATCATGAACATTTATTTTTGACTTGAGTGTCCCTTTGAAACTTGTCAGAAAAAAAAATCTACTACTCATTTGAAGTTCAGACTATTGCATTGTCTTTTTATCATGTATATGTTGATTATGCAAATCTACTGTATTTACTGCACTTAACATTTGCCACCCCGCTTCATCATGTGACAGCCATCAGTCAATCACAGACATACACATAAATTGTGAAGTCTTGCACAGGCTCACTAGTAGCTGGTGCCTCAGAAAGTGTCCATGTAAAAAGAATATGAACAATTTGATAATGGAAATGAATGGGAAAGTCTCTTAAAATTGCATGCTCATTCTGAATTATGTTTATTTATAACTTTAGTGTCCATTTAAAAGAATATTTTACCTAAATTAGATTTCTTCCTATTATTATTAACTTGTTTCCATAATACCTATAAAAAAATAAAAATACCTAGAAGGAGCAATGGTGGTAATAAATACATAACATTATGGGATGGCTCGGTATGATTATGTCTGGTTTAAGAGCAGAACACACTAATCCATCACAGAACAAATTAAAGAGACAGTAAACACCTTGATACTTTTATAAAAAATGTTTAGTTATATATAATAAGACAACTTTGCAATATCATTTTATTATTAACTTGTACCCCTTTTCATGTAATTTAGCTCTAAAATTTGAGCATTTTTTATTTTCAGACCTTTTGTTGGAAGATCAATATTCTTCTAAAATATTGTTTTGTGTAGGAGTTGTAACCTATCTGGGTACTGCTTGAGTCTTCACAGTAACTTTGACCTGTACTGTTACCTCTCCTCAAAAATACAGCGGAGTTTCATATCACTTGTAATATTTCAAGACCTTTTATAATGTTTTATGTAATGCTCTTCCTGTAGAATCCCAACCATTTAGTAACTCTGTTCTTAATTGTCTTTCTAGGTGTGTGCTCTAGGTGTGTGCTCCTCAACACCATAGCAAATGTGTGCTCCTCAACACCATAGCAATTTTACATGGCTATATTAATCAGCACCACAGAGTCATCATGCTTGCTACAAATTAAACTTCAAGTCAATAAAATATTTAGGACCAGATTACAAGTGGATCGCTGTTGTGATCGTGACCGTGCTTACTTGGGTGCATATTACAAGTTGAAAGTATACACATAAAGATTAATAAACATTTAATGTAAGGGTTAAAAGGTATATGGTATATGATAAGATATATGAATGGAAAGGGCTATAATGGATATATATATATATATATATATATATATATATATATATATATATAAAACTCAGCAAAGTAAGGGAGTCACTCACAGGGTCTTGTAGTGAAGAACAAAGTCTTTATTACTAATACTAAATATTAATAAAGACTTTGTTCTACACTACAAGATCCTGTGAGTTAGCAGAAGTACTGAAGTTAGCATGTGTCGGGTTTCACTCGTAACTTGTAATATGCACATGGGTTAGTAGTTTACTTCCAGCTGTTTTTGCGTGCGAGTAAAAGCGTTAAATAGCGTGCCACTTGAAATCTGTCCCTTAAATAGAGAAATAATATATCTGTGCTGCACTATAGGTTACTCTATTCAATTTACACAATACTAGTAATCTGATTGGCAAGTTCATATTTAAACCTCTGCATTTCACTACATTACTGATCCCCAGTAACTTTATCATTAGCATATTAATCCAATATTAATAGGAAACTATTATCACATGGATGACCAGACAGTATTCTCTGGCTGAAATTGTCTCCTAACCAACCGCCTAAAACCCTCAATGTAAAGGTAGATAGGGAGTCTTCCCTTATTCCCTCTGTAATACAACTACTGGCTAGGTCAATGTTTTATCAACAACTCTGCTGAAAGATATCTGTATAGGAATTACATCTCATAAGCTTTAAAGGGACATTAAATACTAATGGCTAGATTATGAGTTTTTGTCGGTAAGGCTGTGCGGGGCTAATGAGCCTTTTTTTCTTACTGCTCACTTAAGACAACACTGGTATTACAGGTTTTCTTCAAGCCGGCGTTAGACTCAGAAAAGTGAGCGTTGACCAAAATTTAGCTCCACATCTCACTATAATACCAGAGCTGCTTACGGTAGCGGTAAGCTGGCAAAACATGCTCGTGCACGATTTCCCCATAGGAAACAATGGGGCTGAGCTGGCTGAAAAAAAACCTAACACCTGCATGGGGAAATTAATTTTATGTCTGCACCTAACACCCTAACATGAACCCTGAGTCTAAACACCCCTAATCTTACACTTATTAACCCCTAATCTGCCGCACCCGACATCGTCGCCACCTACATTATATTGTTAACCCCTAATCTGCCGCTCCGGACACCGCCGCCACCAGCATTATACTTATGAACCCCTAATCTACAGCCCCCAACATCGCCGAACCCTACATTATAGTTATTAACCCCTAATCTGCCCCCCCAACGTTGCCGCAACTATATTAAATTTATTAACCCCTAATCTGCCGCCGCCAACGTTGCCGCCATTATAATACATGTATTAACCCCTAACCCTAAGACTAACCCTAACCCTAACACCCCCCTAACTTAAATATAATCTATTAAATACATCTAAATAAATTTACTACAATTAAACAAATTATTCCTATTTAAAACTAAATACTTACCGATAAAATAAACCCTAAGCTAGCTACAATATAACTAATAGTTACATTGTAGCTAGTTTAGGATTTATATTTATTTTAAGGCAACTTTGTATTTATTTTAACTAGGTAGAATAGTTATTAAATAGTTATTAACTATTTAATAACTTCCTAGTTAAAATAAGTACAACTTTACCTGTAAAATAAATCCTAACCTAAATTACAATTACACCTAACACTACACTATCATTAAATTAATTAAATAAATTACCTACAATTACCTACAATTAACTACAATTAAATAAAATAAACTAAAGTACAACCCCCCCCACTAAATTACAGAAAATAAAACAAGAATTACATTTTTTTTAAAACTAATTACACCTAATCTAATCCCCCTAATAAAATAAAAAGCCCCCCAAAATAATAAAATTCCCTACCCTATACTAAATTACAAATAGCCCTTAAAAGGGCCTTTTGTGGGGCATTGCTCCAAAGTAATCAGCTCTTTTACCTGGAAAAAAAATACAATACCCCCCAACATTAAAACCCACCACCCACACACCCAACCCTACTCTAAAACCCACCCAATCTCCCCTTAATAAAACCCAACACTACCCCCTTGAAGATCACCCTACCTTGAGCCGTCTTCACCCAGCCGGGCACAAGTGGATGTCCAGAGGGGCAGAAGTTTTCATCCGATCCGGCCAGAAGAGATCATCCAGACCGGCATCTTCTATCTTCTTCCATCCGGAGCGGAGCGGGTCCATCTTGAAGACATCCGACGCGGAGCATCCTCTTCCATCCAACGGTGACTGAAGAATGAAGGTTCCTTTAAGTAACGTCATTCAAGATGGCGTCCCTTCAATTCCGATTGGCTGATAGAATCCTATCAGCCAATTGGAATTAAGGTAGGAAAAATCCTATTGGCTGATGCAATCAGCCAATAGGATTGATCTCGCATTCTATTGGCTGTTCCAATCAGCCAATAGAATGCGAGCTCAATCATATTGGCTGATTGGATCAGCCAATGGGATTGAACTTCAATCCTATTGGCTGATTGCCTCAGCCAATAGGATTTTTCCTACCTTAATTCCGATTGGCTGATAGGATTCTATCGGCCAATCGGAATTGAAGGAACGCCATCTTGGATGACGTCACTTAAAGAAACCTTCATTCTTCAGTCGCCGTCGGATAGAAGAGGATGCTTCATGTCGTATGTCTTCAAGATGGACCCGCTCCGCTCTGAATGGAAGAAGATAGAAGATGCCACCTGGATGAAGACTTCTGCTGGTCTGGATGTCCTCTTCTGGCTGGATTGGATGAAGACTTCTGCCCCTCTGGACGTCCACTTGTGCCCGGCTGGGTGAAGACGGCTCAAGGTAGGGTGATCTTCAAGGGGGTAGTGTTAGGTTTTATTAAGGGGGCATTGGGTGGGTTTTAGAGTAGGGTTGGGTGTGTGGGTGGTGGGTTTTAATGTTGGGGGGTATTGTATTTTTTTTCCAGGTAAAAGAGCTGATTACTTTTGGGCACTGCCCCGCAAAGGGCCCTTTTAAGGGCTATTTGTAATTTAGTATAGGGTAGGGAATTTTATTAGTTTGGGGGATGTTTTATTTTATTAGGGGGATTAGATTAGGTGTAATTAGTTTTAAAAAAATTGTAATTCTTTTTTATTTTCTGTAATTTAGTGGGGGGTTTTGTACTTTAGTTTATTTAATTTAATTGTAGTTAATTGTAGGTAATTGTAGGTAATTTATTTAATTAATTTAATGATAGTGTAGTGTTAGGTGTAATTGTAATTTAGGTTAGGATTTATTTTACAGGTAAATTTGTACTTATTTTAACTAGGAAGTTATTAAATAGTTAATAACTATTTAATAACTATTCTACCTAGTTAAAATAAATACAAAGTCGCCTGTAAAATAAATATAAATCCTAAGATAGCTACAATGTAACTATTAGTTATATTGTAGCTAGCTTAGGGTTTATTTTATCGCTAAGTATTTAGTTTTAAATAGGATTAATTTATTTAATAATAGTAAATTTATTTCATTTTATTTAAATTATATTTGTTAGGAGGTGTTAGGGTTAGGGTTAGACTTAGGTTTAGGGGTTAATAAATTTAATACAGTAGCGGCGTTGTTGGGGTCGGCAGATTAGGGGTTAATAAATGTAGCTAGGTGTCGGCGATGTTAGGGACGGCAGATTAGGGGTTAATAAAATTTAACTAGTGTTTGCAAAGCGGGAGTGCGGCGGTTTAGGGGTTAATAAATTTATTAAAGTGGCGGCAATGTCCGGTCGGCAGATTAGGGGTTAAACATTTTAGTTAAGTGTTTCCGATGTGGAGGGGGCCACGGTTTAGGGGTTAATAGGTAGTTTATGGGTGTTAGTGTACTTTTTAGCACTTTAGTTAAGAGCTTTATGTTCCGGCGTTAGCCCATAAAACTCTTAACTACTGACTTTTAAATGCGGTAGGAGTCTGGACAGGAGAGGGTCTACCGCTCACTTTTTCAGGCGATCGTAATACCGCCGTTAGGAAAATACCAATAAAAAGATAGGATACGCAATTGACGTAAGGGGATTTGCAGTAAGCTAAAATTGTGGAAAAAAAGTGAGCGGTAGACCCTCTCCTGCCTGACTCGTAATACCAGCGGGCGTTAAAAAGCAGCGTTGGGACCCCTCAACGCTGCTTTTTAAGGCTAACGCAAGACTCGTAATCTAGCTGTAAATAAATGCAAGATAGAATGATGCAGTCAAAGAAAAGATTAGTCTGTGAATAACATGTAGATATATTTTTTTAAAGTTTCATTAGTTGTAACTTAGGTTAACTTCTCTGCTTTAGCCTATTAGGGACAGTTATAAATAGGTCACTAGAGTGTGCAGACAATGGCTGTGTGGAATATCGCAGTGTTCTTCTCTTCCATTTCTAACAGGAACTGAAATGCTCACAATTTAAAAAAGTAATTACAGGAAAGGGGGACAAAATAAAAAATGAAAGTATATTCTAGAGTTTTTTTTTTATGTATACGATTTATTATTTTATATTACCATCTCAAAGTGTTTAATGTCCCTTTAAGATTAAAAACCCTAATCAATTTAACAGCTGGCAACAAAATGACATTCAGCTAGTGGTCACATAAGATTTTATTAAACATAAACATGCCATTTATTTTCAGGCATGTTCACTTTAATCTGTGCCAACATGCTGCATATTTCCAAGCGTATTCAAACAGAAATGCAGGGAAAATACAAGTCTTGATATTCATGCAAATTGCAGTGAGTTTTCGAACTGTGCTTCAAGCAAACAACGGTTTATTATGTTGAGATTTTTTTTCCCCAGCAATTATTTTATTTTCTGTAACTTAACTTCTGAATGTGCCTAAAGATATAAAAAGATGAAATCTTTAATTAGAACAAGAATAAAACTATACATTATGCATATACAAGTTATTTTTCTCCTTACTACTGTCTGGCACTGATTGCCAGCAGTCATATGGTCAACATTTGCAGTGAAAATACAAGCACGCTTACTTTTTAAATAGCATTTCTAAGCCAATATGGCTCCAAAACTTCAAATATTACAATATTACAAGCTTGTATATTTTCTTGCAACATTTCATGCATCCCAGAATAGCCATGTGTATTGTGTTGCTTCTGCTTTTGAATAGCAGCTTTAGTGGATTTCAGCAATCTATTTATCAAGCAGCGGATTCTGCTTCAAAATCCCATCATTTCAGACTTGCCAGAAACGGAAGTTAAGAAGCAGAAGTCATAAACTTCTAGGTGGCGGATTAAAATCATCCCAATTCAATACCATCAGAATGATTGACAGCCCCTGCTAGCGGCCGATTGGCTGCCAGTGAGCAGGGGGCCGCATTGCACAAGCATTTCACTGGAAATGCTTGTGTAATGATAAATGTCGACAGTGTATGCTATAGCGAATCATGTCTACTTGACGTATGGAGCTTGATGCCCCTTGTTTCTGGCGAACCTTCAGGCTCGCCAGAAACAGAAGTTATGAAGCAGCGGTCTAAAGACCGCTGCTCCATAACTTGTCCGCCTGCTCTGAGACCGTGGACAGAAATCAACCCGATCGAATACGATCGGGTTGATTGACACCCCCTGCTAGCGGCCGATTGCCCGTGAATCTGCAGGGGGCAGCATTGCACCAGCGTATGCTGTCGGCATTTATCGTTGTGCAGCGGACATTATACACTAGAACGTATCATGTCCGCTCGCACTTTCATAAATCTACCCCATAGAGTTGAAGTTATGTTGATAAAAGAACTGGCTTTTCTTTTATTAGGAACTAGTTGGTAAGCCTGCCCAGAGGGCAGTCTTTATGTTGTAAATACAAAAAATAAAAAATAGAACTACAGAAAAAAATAGACACATTATCCAAAATAAAAAAATGAAACCTAATCCCTATGAAAAATAAAAAGCCCCCCAAAATAAAAACACCCCCTAATCTAATGCTAAACTACCAATAGCCCTTAAAAGGCCTTTTTTTAGTGCATTGCCCTAAGTTAAACAGCTCTTTTACATTAAAAATAAACAAAGTCCCCACTAACAGTAAAACCCCCCCACCCACCAAACCTCTCAAAATAAAAACCTATCACTAAAAAAAACTAAACTACCCATTGCCCTGAAAAGGTCATTTGTATGGGCATTGCCCTTAAAAGGGCATTTAGCTCTTTTTCACTGCCCTTAAAAGGGCATTCAGCTCTTTTTGCAAGTGCCCCCAAAAAAATAAGTAAAAAAATTTTTTTTAAAAACACTAAAGCTCCAAATAGTTACTCACGGGTTCAGAAGTCCGGTGGAGAAGGTCTTCTTCCAGACGGGTCCATAATCTTCATCCACAGCATAGGCGGTGCGGAATGGAGGTCCGGAGCGGTCTTCCAAGATGTGGCGATCCTCAGTGGCGGTCCACTGCGCCAGCAGCGGTGGTCCTCTGTGACATTGAGGCTCCTCTTCATCCGATCATCCGTGGTATACTGAAGAAAGAATGCAAGGTACCGCAATCAATTTGGGGTACCTTGCATTCCTATTGGCTGAATTTTTCAAAACAGCTAATAGGATTAGAGCTACTAAAATCCTATTGGCTGTTCAAATCAGCCAATAAGATTTCAGTAGCTCTCATTCTATTGGCTGCTGAATTTTTCAAAACAGGCAATAGAATGAGAGCTACTGAAATAATATTGGCTGTTCAAATCAGACAATAAGATTTCAGTAGCTCTCATCCTATTGACTGATTTTGAAAATTTCAGCCAATAGGAATTTAAGGTACCCCAATAAATATGCGGTACCTTGAATTTTTTCTTCAGTGTGCGGCGGACGATTGCATGAAGAGGAACCTCTGAGGACTGCCGCTGTCGAGGAGCGCCACTGCTGCTGATGACTGCTGCCGAGGATCGCCACTTCTGGGAAGACTGCTCCGGCCCTCCTGCTCCGCCTAAAGACCTTCTCCACCGGCCTTCTGAAACCGTGAGTACCTATTTGGGGCTTTAGTGTTAAGCTTTTTTTTTTTAAAAAAAATTATTTTTAAATTTTTTCACTTTTTTTGGGCACTTGGAAAAAGAGCTGAATGCCCTTTTAAGGGCAGTGAAAAAGAGCTAAACGCCCTTTTAAGGGCAATGCCCATACAAATACCCTTTTTAGGGCAATGGGTAGATTAGTTTTATTAGTGTTAGTTTTTTTTTTATTTTGGGGGGTTTGGTGGGTGGAAGGTTTTACTGTTAGGGGGGACTTTGTTTATTTTTAATGTAAAATAGCTGTTTAACTTAGGGCAATGCCCTACAAAAAGCCCTTTTAAGGGCTATTGGTAGTTTAGCATTAGATTCGGGGGTGTTTTTATTTTGGGGGGGCTTTTGTATTTTTATAGGGTTTATGTATAATTTTTTTATTTTCGATAATGTGTTTATTATTTTTTGTAATGTTAGCCTTTTTTATTTTTTGTAATTAGATTAATGTAATGTAATTTTTATTTTTATTTTTTATTGTAATTAAGGGGTTAAATTAGGGGGTGTTAGGTTAGGGGGCTTAGTCATTAAATTAGTTTTTTGCATTGTGGGGGTTGGTGGTGTAGGAGTTAATAGGTAAATTATGTTTAATGCATTGTGGGGGGGTTGGCGGTTTAGGGGTTAATAGATATAAGGTAGTTTGCGATGCTGGGGTTTGCAGATTTTAGGGTTTAATAATTTTATTAGGTAGTTGTTTTTTTTTCTCAATACTTTGTATGGGCGGTTAGTTTTTAAAAAAAAAAAAAATACTTATTGTGGGTGCTTAGGTTTTTTTTTTAATACTTATTGCGTGCGGCCGGTTAGGTGTTTTTTCCATACTTATTGCGGGCAGTTTTTTTTTTTTTGTAATGCTCCGTTTGCCTTCGCTGCATCCCGGTGGATTCAGAACATGGCAGGGTGGTGAAAGAATCCACCTGCGGTGGATTCTTTTACCACCCTGCCATTTTCGGAATCCTTCATTCTGTTGGCTGCCTCGCAACATTCCTTTGAGGATGCGTGCGCAACTGCTGACCGTGATGGACATTACAAATGCAATTATAGTATAGATGGGTTAAAACAGACATGGAAGAATACATTTTAAGTTTTGTGTTTTTAACTGTAAGAAGTGTCACCAAAGTGCAGAATAAATAGATTATTTATTTAAATGGTAATAGATCAAGATATATTAGTAGTTTGAACTGAAAACTTCAAATAACTCCATCAGTTTCCATTTTTTACTACTGACTAACACAGAGCTAAAACTTGAATGAAATTAGAACTGCGGGGAATAAAGAATAAATTCAGTTCAGTGTTTTTTTTTAAGATAAATGTTTGTGATAGTAGAATAATATAGATAATTAATAAACTTAGAAGATTAATAAACTTAAAATAATGACAATGGTTTCCAGCCATCAACTTACATTTCAATTATTTTTATCACATGATTCATCCTATTCTTGTCTGATGACAGAAAATCCCAGAAATAATGCAGACAGAAAAATAGCATTTTAATGATGTAAGGGGGATAAGTGCTATCGTGATCCCTGCATCATCATATTGCTATATTTGCTATCACTGATTCATTACGTACATTATTATTAATCATAAAGCTGATGCAACTCTCATCTGTTAATTTGATAGACAGATAAATTATTAAGAAAGGTTTCCTTGTATTGTGAAATGCCATTATCCTATTTTATTAAATGTTTCCAGGATATTAGATTTTTTTTTTATCTTCACCTATTCTGTCTTGATATGAATAACTATGTCTAATCTTCCACTCAGTAGAATTTTTTATTAATATTTCTGATATAATTTCCCTTAGATTTGTTTGATTTATTCATAAAATAACCATTATTATTTTTTTAATATTAATGAAAGGTTATATTTTTTCCGCCAAGTTAAAGGTTCACAGAAAACACAAACCATAGAAATGAAAGAATGGCAATTAAAATATTTGAGAAGAAAAATACACCCAGTTAATAAAATGTAACTGTTAATATAATATGAATTGAAACTTGTTGAAAATGCAGGTTTGCGCATAATCTATATTGCACTGTTAGTGCTTAAAGGGACATGAAACACAATATTTTTGTTTCCTGATTCAGATAGAGCGTACGGTTTAAAGAAAGTTTACTTCTATTATCAAATTTACTTTGTTCTTATGGTTTTATTTGTTGAATGGGTACCTAAGTAGGTAGTGTGCACATATCTGGAGAACTATATGACAGCTGTTCTGCAAGAATTATTTTGGGCACTAGGTGGCAGCAGTATTTCCACAATCTATAATAGCCTAGATTACAAGTGGAGAGCAACCAATAGCATTGGGTGTGTTATCCATATCATGACCCTGCTCTAAGAAATGGGCACAATTTGGTATTATAGGTGAATAATTTACCAGAGAATGTGGCTGACAAATTTTTAGTGTGCCCTATACTTCCAATGGACAAAAAAACAAACACTTTTTCTAATTTTGTACCCCCAAAATATGTTACACATCTACAACCACCAAAAAACACCCATGCTAAATAGTTTCTAAATTTTGTCCTGAGTTTAGAAATACCCAATGTTTACACGTTATTTTGCTTTTTCTGCAAGTTATAGGGCAATAAGTACAAGTAGCACTTTACTATTTCCAAACCATTTTTTTTCCAAAACTAGTGATAGTTACATTGTAACACTGATATCTGTCCGGAATCCCTGATTAACCCTTCACATGTATATATTTGTTTTTAGTAGACAACCCAAAGTATTCATCTAGACCCATTTTGGTATATTTATTGCCACCATTTCACAGCCAAATCTGATCAAATAAAAAAATCATTAACTTTAGGTTTCTCACTGAAATTATTTACAAACAGCTTGTGCAATTATGGCACACATGGTTGTGAATGCTTCTTTGGGATCCCATTTGTTCAGACATATATGGCTTTGGCATTGCTTTTTGGTAATTAGAAGGCAGCTAAATGCCACTGTGCACCACACTTGTATTATGCCCAGCAGTGACGGGATTAATTAGGTCGCTTGTAGGGTTAGTTTTAGCTTTAGTGTAGAGATCAGGCTCCCACCTGACACATCCCACCCCCTGAAAGTCTGCCAGTATAAAAATAAAAGTTTTTTTTTTCTTGTATTTGTTTATTATATATTTTTTGCAGTGTAGGATCCCCCCTTACCACCCAAACTCCCTGAGCCCCCCAAACAGCTCTCTAACCCTCCCCCCTCTACCTATTTGCTGCCATCTTACATACTGGCAGTACCCAGTTTGCTCTAAATTATTGTAATTTTTCTAAAAAAAATACAAATACTTTTTCCCCTAGTGTAGCTGCCCCCCTCATTAGCATACCCCTCCCCATCCCAGATCCCTTTCCAGACATGGATCCCACATAGGATCCCCCTCTCCTCCTTCCCCCTTCTCCCTCCTTCCCCTTCCTCCCTCCTTCCCACTCACTGGGATGTAGCGGTCTAACCCGCTCCCGCCACCCTTCACGCCCCCTTCCCATACCCAAAGGTAAATCATAAACAGTAAAATTTATAACATGGTCCATTGTTAAATTTAAAGTAATATTAAGAACATGGGGCATGGTAAAATTCAAAGTAGAAGATGCAATATAATTGTGTGGAATAGTATTACACCATGTACCAGGTGATAAGTGAGAACTAGCATAAACATTTTTTTTTTTTATCCCGTGTTTGGAATATAATAGTATCAGAATTAAATAAATGAAAACAAACTCTGTCAGATCCCAAATAAAATACCGGTCTAAGTACATTAAAATGACCTTGTAAGTTACAAGACTTTTGATTTTTCCAACATGATTTATTAGTTGCATGGAATTGTGAAAGGGAACAGATAAATTAATTTGCATTGGAATGACACAATAATACATCAACAAGTGTCCATTTTGACTTATCGATGTTATGTGACACCCATTGATGTGACAATACCAGAAATAATAATGAACCATCAGCAGGAAGACCAATTTTCGCTAAGCGATAAACAATTCTTTACCGGACCAAGGAATTAATGTATGAATCATACAAAATTCAGTGGTGCAGTCAGATAAAATTACTTCCCACCATAAAAGATGTGTTATGGCAAAATTAGTGAATGACTTAGATGCAGCTAAACTTAAAGAAGCCGGCCACTTTCCAGACCATAAACTCTGAAGCTGGATGAAGTCAGTAGATAAATCAGATTGTACTTGAGAGTATAAAATTGCCCAGGCTGTTTCATGTTTAAAATTATATAATTCATTGACTAAAACATTACATTTATCTTCAATAATATTAGTAATATCCACCATAACATTTATTTGATATTATTGTTTGTTTGATTGTAGCAATATTATTTTTAATTCCATATTGAGTATCTAAGCCTGTAGCCTCATGAGAGGCAAGATTTGCTAATTTATATCTTAATATTTCAGAATGTATTTGTGCAGTAGAGCCAATCATACTACCATATGCTTCCAAGTCAGTAGCAAGTACATCTCTCCTAGGTCTATGATTAGATTAAAGAGAAATATTTTGCAGTAAACTTTTATGAAACCACAATTGGAAAGATTTTTCTTGTACAGACACAAAATGAGTACAGTTTGAATATTGTGTAGAAACCATCCATCTTGACAATTGAAGATGCCAAGTTACTAAACGATATTCAACATCATGAGCAACTTGTGTCGCAAAATCTAAACGTACCTGAATAGGATCACCTTTATGAAAAGGTTGATCTAAGGAGGTAGGTATAGGTTCAGACATAGAAAGTGAAGTAGTAATAGTTTGTACAAATACACTAATATGAACAGAAAATTGGGGAATACCGTGGTCCATACATTGCCATAATCTGACAGAATCAAAAGGATTCAAAGTAAGTAAGAAACATCAGATGAATCTACTGTGCTACTTATATCATAAGATAAAATATTATCTGACATAACCAAAGGAACATGTTTATCATCATGTTGAATTGCTGCAGGAGAATAAAGTAAATCAATACTGCATAGGAGACAGATGTTCACTCCTGTATGGGGTATGCCACCATATCCTGGAATGATACGCATTAATATACAATTCCTGTAAATAACCAAACTGTTTCACATTAGCAACAAAAAGTGCAACAAACTAAGGAGAAACAGAAGGATGTGAAATATGATAAATAGGTCTTGAAGGGGAAAGGACAAGACGATTAATATTTGATAACATAAAAGTCATTAAACCAGGATCAGCTGGGGAGTGAGAATTAAAAAACATACACCTAGATTTAGAGTTCTGCGTTAGCCATAAAAAGCAGCGTTAAGGGGTCCTAATGCTGCTTTTTAACGCCCGCCGGTATTACGAGTTTGGTGTACCGCTCACTTTTCTGCCGCGACTTTTGACTACCGCAAATCCCCTTACGTCAATTGCGTATCCTATCTTTTTAATGGGATTTGCCTAACGCCGGTATTACGAGTCTTGGAAGAAGTGAGCGGTACAGCCTCTACCGCCAAGACACCTAACTCATAAAAAAGTCAGTAGTTAAGAGTTTTATGGGCTAACGCTGGAACATAAAGCTCTTAACTACAGTGCTACAAAGTACACTAACACCCATAAACTACCTATGAACCCCTAAACCGAGGCCCCCCACATCGCAAACACTATAATAAAATTATTTAACCCCTAATCTGCCGACCAGACACCGCCGCCACCTACATTATAGCTATGAACCCCTAATCTGCTTCCCCTAACATCGCCGACACCTACATTATATTTATTAACCCCTAATCTGTCCCCCCCCAACGTCGCCGCCACCTACCTACACTTATGAACCCCTAATCTGCCGACCGGACATCTCCGCCACTTTAATAAATGTATTAACCCCTAAACCGCCGCAATCCTGCCGCGCAAACACTATAATAAATTTTATTAACCCCTAATCTGCCCTCCCTAACATCGCCGCCACCTACCTACAATTATTAACCTCTAATCTGCCACTCCCAATGTCGCCCGCTACTATGATAAAGTTATTAAACCCTAAACCTAAGTCTAACCCTAACCCTAACACCCCCCTAAATTAAATATAATTTAAATAAAACAAAATAAAATTACTATAATTAAATAAATTAATCCTATTTAAAACTAAATACTTACCTATAAAATAAACCCTAATATAGCTACAATATAACTAATAATTACATTGTAGCTATTTTAGGATTTATATTTATTTTACAGGCAACTTTGTATTTATTTTAACTAGGTAGAATAGCTATTAAATAGTTAATAACTATTTAATAGCTACCTAGTTAAAATAATTACAAAATTACCTGTAAAATAAATCCTAACCTAAGTTACAAATACACCTAACACTACACTATCAATAAATTAATTAAATAAATTACCTACAATTATCTAAACTAAAATACAATTAAATAAACTAAACTATATTACAAAAAAAAAAACACTAAGTTACAAAAAATAAAAAAATATTACAAGGAGTTTAATCTAATTACACCTAATCTAAGCCCCCTAATAAAATAAAAAAGCCCCCCAAAATAATAAAATTCCCTACCCTATACTAAATTACAAAAGTAATCAGCTCTTTTACCAGCCCTTAAAATGGTTTTTTGCGGGGCATTGCCACAAAGTAATCATCTCTTTTACCTGTAAAAAAAAATACAAGACCCCCCCAACATTACAACCCACCACTTACACACCCCTACTCTAAAACCCACCCTATCCCCCCTTTAAAAAACCTAACACTAACCCCCTGAAGATCATCCTACCTTGAGCCGTGTTCACCCAGCCGGGCACCACTGGTCATCCGATCCGTCCAGAAGTCTTCATCCGATGGGGCAGAAGACGACATCCAGACCAGGAGAAGGCTTCATCCAAGCGGCATCTTCTATCTTCATCCATCCGGTGCGGAGCGGGTCCATCTTCAAGACTTCCGACGCGGAGCATCCTCTTCTTTCCACGGCCGACGACTGAATGAAGGTTCCTTTAAATGACGTCATCCAAGATGGCGTCCCTCAAATTCCGATTGGCTGATGCTATCAGCCAATCGGAATTAAGGTAGGAAAAATCTGATTGGTTGATGCTATTAGCCAATCGGATTGAAGTTCAATCCGATTGGCTGATAGCATCAACCAATCGGATTTTTCCTACCTTAATTCCGATTGGCTGATAGAATCCTATCAGCCTATCGGAATTCGAGGGACGCCATCTTGGATGACGTCATTTAAAGGAACCTTCATTCAGTCGTCGGCCGTGGAAAGAAGAGGATGCTCCACGTCGGATGTCTTGAAGATGGACCCGCTCCACGCCGGATGGATGAATATAGAAGATGCTGCTTGGATGAAGCCTTCTCCCGGTCTGAATGTCCTCTTCTGCCCCATCGGATGAAAACTTCTGGATGGATTGGATGACCAGTGGTGCCCGGCTGGGTGAACACGGCTCAAGGTAGGGTGATCTTCAGGGGGTTAGTGTTAGTTTTTTTTAAGGGGGGATCGGGAGGGTTTTAGAGTAGGGGTGTGTGGGTGGTGGGTTGTAATGTTGGGGGGGTCTTGTATTTTTTTTACAGGTAAAAGAGCTGATTACTTTGGGGCAATGCCCCGCAAAAAGCCATTTTAAGGGCTGGTAAAAGAGCTGATTACTTTTGTAATTTAATATAGGGTAGGGAATTTTATTATTTTGGGGGGCTTTTTTATTTTATTAGGGAGCTTAGATTAGGTGTAATTAGATTAAAATTCTTGTAATATTTGTTTATTTTTTTGTAATTTAGTGTTTGTTTTTTTTGTAATATAGTTTAGTTTATTTAATTGTATTTTAATTTAGATAATTGTAGTTAATTTATTTAATTACTTAATTGATAGTGTAGTGTTAGGTGTATTTGTAACTTAGGTTAGGATTTATTTTACAGGTCATTTTGTAATTATTTTAACTAGGTAGCTATTAAATAGGTATTAACTATTTAATAGCTATTTTACCTAGTTAAAATAAATACAAAGTTGCCTGTAAAATAATTATAAATCCTAAAATAGCTACAATGTAACTATTAGTTATATTGTAGGTATATTAGGGTTTATTTTATAGGTAAGTATTTATTTTTAAATAGGAATAATTTATTTAATTATAGTAAATTTATTAAGATTTATTTAAATTATATTTAAGTTAGGGTGGTGTTAGGGTTAGGGTTAGACTTAGGTTTATGGGTTAATAACTTTATTATTGTAGCGGCGACGTTGGGGGGTGGCAGATTAGGGGTTAATAATTGTAGGTAGGTGGCAGCGATGTTAGGGAGGGCAGATTATGGGTTAATAAAATTTATTATAGTGTTTTTGAGGCGGGAGTGCGGCGGTTTAGGGGTTAATACATTTGTTATAGTGGCAGCGATGTCCGGTCAGCAGATTAGGGGTTAATAAGTGTAGGTAGGTGGCAGCGACGTTGGGGGGGGACAGATTAGGGGTTAATAAATATAATGTAGGTGTCGGCGATGTTAGGGACAGCAGATTAGGGGTTCATAGCTATAATGTAGGTGGCGGCGGTGTACGGAGCGGCGTTAATAATATAATGCAGGTGGCGAGGATGTCGGGGGCGGCAGAGTAGAGGTTAATAAGGGAAAGGTTAGGGGTGTTTAGACTCTGGGTTCATGTTAGGGTGTTAGGTGTAGACTTAGAAAGTGTTTCCCATTGGAAACAATGGGCTGTGTTAGGAGCTGAACGCTGCTTTTTTGCAGGTGTTAGGTTTTTTTTCAGCACAAGCACGTTTTTCAAGCTTACCGCTACCGTAATCAACGCTGGTATTGAGGGTTGAAGTGGAGCTAAATTTGTCTCAACGCTCACTTTTCTGAGGCTAACGCAGCCATTCAGAAAACTCGTAATACCAGCGTTGTCTTAAGGGTGCGCTGGAAAAAAAGGCTTGTTAGCACCGCACGGCTTTACCGAAAAACTCCAAATCTAGACAATAGGCTGATAATTAGATTTTGCAGTAGTATTACCTTCCTGTGGTATACTCCCTACTTTATTATGAATGATCTTAGAGTAAAAGATGTTAGAACAGCAAAAACAGATAAGCATTATAGTCAAAAGACAACATGCACATAATTGGAATAAACGATGAGGGAAAAAATAATATATAATAAAAATATAATATGGCTTAAAAATTTCAGGTAACCTTATGGTCCAAGGAAAGCTATTAACAACTAAGATAAAATATATATGTATTTCCTTAGACAAATGAGCAATTTATGTGAAAGTTATAAGGATAAATATAACAGGCCTAATATGAGGTAGTCTTAGAGCTAAGGGGGTATAATGTAGCGTATTATGTCTGCCGCACATCGATAAATGCTGACAGCATACGCTGTCAGCATTTATCATTGTACCAGCAGTTCTTGTGAACTGCTGGTGCAATGCCACCCCCTGCAGATTCGCGGCCAATCGGCCGCTAGCAGGGGGTGTCAATCAACCCGATTGTATTCGATCGGGTTGATTTCTGTCCGCTGACTCAGAGCAGGCGGACAGGTTATGGAGAAGCAGTCTTTAGAAACATGGGGCAACAAGCTCCATACAGAGCTTGATAAATTGACTCCAAGGAATTATTCAAACAAAAAACAAACGGTTCCCAAGACTGGTTGTTTTGATCCTTTATAGCGGTGTGTCATTCACAGTGTAGGTGTTCAAATCACAGTCACAGTTGATGGCAGAATCTTGAACAGACTGAAGATTTACAAGCATTATATATTTATATATATATATATATATATATATATATATATATATATATATATATATATATATATATGAAAAAGAAAGCACACAAAAAATTAAAAACAATACAGGACTTTAAGAGCCCTTATACAGTTTAAGTTACATAGCATGTTTATATGCATTCTCACCATTAGATTTTTGTATCAGGTAAATCGATGGTCCAATTATATAAATAATTAAATAGGGACCCTCCTAACAAATCCTTAGGAAATTTCCTAAGGTTTTTCTGTCCTTGTTTGAATATACATTCAGAATCTCCAACCTGATATTTAGTGAGATGAGATTTTTTTTATCAAAATCATTTTTGCTTTTTAATGTGGACAGAGCATCCTTAGCCATAACCTGCCCCTGAACAGTAGCTAACCACAAAGAATGTTGTTTTGCCCATTCTTCATTAGCTAAGGTCAAACAAACTGAAGTGTCTATTGGAAGCAAAAGAGGTTCCCATGAAGGCATAGTTCTACCAAACAGTACCTCATATGGAGTCATTTGAATATTACTGTTTACCCTAAATTTTAGGCGAGCAAGAAAAAAAGGTAGCAAAGAATCAAATTTTTTTCCATTTGTATTGCAAATGTTACTTAGTTCTTTCTTAATCTGACCATTCATTCTTTCTACAACACCTCCACTCTGAGGATGATAGGGAATATGAAAGTGACTTCCTTCAGAATATCATTTATGAATTCAACAGCATTATAAGAGTCCATTGAAAGAGGTACACCCCAAATGGAAAATATTTCTTTGACTAAAATATGAGCAGTAATACTAGCTGTTTTGTTTTGAGCTAGGCAATGCTTCAACCCATTTCGTGAAAGAATCAATAACTACCAACATATAACAATTCTTGCGAGCTGTTAATGGTGGTTTTCCTCCAAAATCAACCTGTAACCTGTCCCATGGACCAGTAGGAGCATTCCTCATCAAAGCTCCTTGTGTTATTTGTCTGGCTGGGTCTTGATGAGCACAGACAATACAACTTTCAATGTTACTTTGTATGTCAATTTTTATTGTAGGCCACCATCCT